>NW_022436944.1:21247566-21271872 GCF_009761245.1 Sapajus apella | reverse complement strand
AAAAAAAAAAAAAAAAAAAAAAAAAAAAGGAATATCCTAACCCAAAGGACAAATATTATTTAATTGTCAATCATAATGAATCCAGCCTCCTTTCTGTATTATAGGTATGCATTTGATTTTATTACTTAGATTTGGCTAAAGAAAAGTCATATTGAGAACCTCTAGGAAAGAGTTTCCTGGTTAATTTTGTATATGTATGTGAATGTATTAATATGTACGTGTGATATGTATAAGTACATGTACACACATAGACCATGTATTATACATATGTGAAGACTGATTTGTGGCAATAGACTCTATGAGGATATTTATTTTTGTGCTTTCCACAATTTCTTTTTTTTTTTAGTATTTTGGTTTAGGGCACTGTTCTGTTTTATTGTACAGGTCACAAAAGTCATGTGAAGTCTGGAACTGATCCAGCTTTTCCAACTGAAGAAATAAGTACCCAGTTCACCTCCTTGCCTCCAAATGGTATTTTGAAATTTATTTATCAAACTATTCTAATAATGGATTGATTTCATCCGTCTGTAGCAAGACGGATGGAGGAGCTGGGATTACAGGCACGCGCCACCATGCCCAGCTAATTTTTGTATTTTTTGTAGAGACGGGGTTTCACCATGTTGACCAGGATGGTCTCGATCTCTTAACCTCGTGATCCACCCGCCTCGGCCTCCCAAAGTGCTGGGATTACAGGCTTAAGCCACCGCGCCCGGCTCGCTTTCCACAATTTCATACTCAAAACATGCTCTTTATTTTTTTATTGTTGTCCTCTTCTGCATGTAGGGTTTTACTTCTTTTCAATAGCTCCAAGACTTCCACAGCACCAAGGGGGAACTGGTATAACAGAGCTTTATGGGAAACTGCAGCAGAGGATGATTTCACTTTGCATCACTGGTTTTAACATCTGGGTTGAAATTCTGGGTTGGAAATTCTTTTTTTAAGAATGTTGGATATTGGTCCCCATTCTCTTCTGGCTTGTAGGGTTTCTGTTGAGAGGTCTGTTATTATCTGATGGGCTTCCCATTGTAGGAGACCGGGCCTTTCTCTCTGGCTTAACACCCCTTAACAATTTCTCCTTCATTTCAACCTTGGAGAATCTGATGATTATGTGTCATAAAATTAATCTCATGGAGTATCTTAATGGTGTTCTCTGCGTTTCTTGAATTTGCATGTTGGCCTGTCTTGCTAGGTTGTACTAGTTTTTATCCTAAGAGATAAGAGATTATTATCTTAATTTTAGAAGTAAGAAAGCCAAAGCTCAGATAACCTTCATTAATGTTTTTGTTCAAATTGACAGAGCTCCAAAGTTCAGGTGCCTGAAATCAAATCTTTGTCATATTTAGATTTCAGAAGCAACAATGATATACATTTACTTATTTCTTATGGTTGATAATATAATTGAATTTAATTATCCAGCACTTATTCTTGCTACAGACGGATGAAATCAATCCATTATTAGAATAGTTTGATAAATAAATTTCAAAATACCATTTGGAGGCAAGGAGGTGAACTGGGTACTTATTTCTTCAGTTGGAAAAGCTGGATCAGTTCCAGACTTCACATGACTTTTGTGACCTGTACAATAAAACAGAACAGTGCCCTAAACCAAAATACTAACACAAATGGATCACCTTTTAGATTAATTGGGCTTCACAGTTTGTTTCTTTAAAGCTGATATCCTGTGATCTTGAATGGGAAATGTGGGAATGCTGTCTAATGACTTGGCAGATTCCTAGAACATATTGTTTTACAATTTGGCCACATGCAAACACCTAGATTATTTTATGTTCTGAGACATTATATACATTAACAGTGAAAAGAATAAATTCCTTCTCTTAAGAATGTAATTGCTTCAATAAATCACACCTACATTTTCAGCAAGATAAGAACATGTAATCTTTTTGTGCTCAAATTCACTGTCCTCATTTAGTTTTACATGCCGTGCTTTTGTTTAAGTTGCCGGTTTACACTTTTCCTCCAGGCAATTACAGCTAATATTTCACTCTTAATCTCGCTCCCATTCTCTGCTCAAAACCCAATCTTGTTAATAAAAGTGAGTAGTTACTTATAGATATCACACTCTTCCTCATACACCATGAAAACAAAAGCTCTCCCTCCACACAGTTACCCTACCAAACCCCATTACAACCCTTAACAGCCGCAGCCCTTGCTGGTTTCCTTGGCATTTGAGTCCAATACCCCAGCACCCCTCTAGAATACTTTCTCATCTTTTCAGTTTACACTTCCACTTCTGTCTAAGCCAAGGACTTTTATTTCCTCTGTGGTTCTTCTTATATCTGCCTTCCTACCAACTGGACAAGCACTTGTACCCTAGTTTTCCTTACTCCCAAAATTCAGTTTGCCAGTGGAGACAAAAGCCTCCTGCTTCCCCTTGTGGTCCCGACATGACACAAGTGGGTCATCCCATTGATCCCCTTACTTGTAGGGTTAGGAATTACAGCAACTGCACTCAGCACAAGCATAGCATGCCTTACCACTTCAATCATCACCTTCCATAGCCTCTCTAATGATTTCTCTGCTAGCATTGCAGAATTAACTCAATCATTATTCTTTCTTCAAGCTCAAGTAAATTCTCTAGCTGCAGTTGTCCTCCAAAACCACAGAGGTCTTGATTTACTGACTGCTGAAAATGGAGGTCTTTGCTTATTCCTAAATGAAGAATGTTGTTTTGATGTAAACCAGTCTGGCTTCGTAGATGATACCATCAATTAATTAAAAGACAGAGCCCAAAAGCTCGCTAATCAGGCAAATGGTTATTCTGGAGCTGGCTGGACTGGCTGGACACTCTAACTGGGAGTCATGGCTTCTTCCAATCCTTAGTCCTCTGATAACTATATTTCTCCTTCTCTTATTTGGACCTTGTATTTTCCAATTAATCTCTCAATTCCTACAAAATCGTATACAAGCTATAATCAATCAGTCAGTATGACAAATGCTCCTTCTAACAACCCCACAATATCACCCCTTTCCCTGAGATCTCCCAGCAATCTAAATTCTTTCCCATTTTGAGGTGTCTGTGCTGCCTCCAATCTCTCTCAAAGAAGCCCTGAAAAACATCACCCCTCTGTGCCGGCCTTCCTAATATTCCACTGCCTTCCACTCTTCCTTTCTTTTTCCTTTATATTACTTATATGAAAAGACAGGAATGTAAGGTCTGACCACGCCATGAACGGCATGGTAATCTCTGTGGCCTGCACATACACTCCAGGTGAGTTTCTGGAAGAAATGGATTAACCCTGGTGGTGCCTAACTAACCTGAGACATTCTTCTATTGTTTCTTATGCTGGCCTCAATTGACAAGGTCACTGGACGTTGTAACCAACCTTGGCCAACCTCGTGACTTCTCACCCTATGACCCCCTTCCAGCTTGCAAAGCTACAACTCCCTCCCAGCTTGCAAAAAAAAAATGCCCTAACGTTACTTCTGTAACTTTCCACTGTTTACTTCAAACCTATAAAACCAGCTCTTATACCTCCGCCCTTTGGTGATGCCCTTTACAGCCTCAGCCTGCCTGCACCCACATAAATAAACAGCCATGTTGTTCACACAAAGCCCATCATTCAGGACACGTGTTTTAACACCTACCTTCCCTCATTCCTGGATGTCTTATACCTGTAGTACTATGCATTTATCTTATTTGTCTGGCCCAAGCAGGCAATTGAGTCGTAAGCTTTGGTTATTGGGTTAGTCCTAGTCAATATGAATCCTAAAACAAAGTTCACAAAGACATACAAGAACATGATGGAATTATATCTTCTTTATTTTACTGGCATCATTCTCCTTAGAAGTCATGAAGTAATCTGCCATGACTAATGATGAACAAGAAAACAAACAGAAATCTGTAGGAGTTGCCTGATAATAATTCAAATCCCCGGGGTATATGTTTTCTATTTGAGTCACAGACAGAAAATGGTCAATAAATATAGCTGATGCACATCTCAGGCAGGTTTCTTTTTTCTTTTTTTTTTTGAGACGGAGTTTCACTCTTGTTACCCAGGCTGGAGTGCAATGGTGCAATCTCGGCTCACTGCAACCTCCGCGTCCCGGGTTCAGGCAATTCTCCTGCCTCAGCCTCCTGAGTAGCTGGGATTATAGGCATGCGCCACCATGCCCAGCTGATTTTTTGTATTTTTAGTAGAGACGGGGTTTCACCATGTTGACCAGGATGGTCTCGATCTCTTAACCTCGTGATCCACCCGCTTCGGCCTCCCAAAGTACTGGGATTACAGGCTTGAGCCACCGCGCCCGGCCTCTTTTTTTTTGTTTAATGATCTAGTAATCTTTGTTAACTGAGACTCCCATAGGTGGCCTGCAGCACCTGGTAAACAGAAAGGATAGATGTAACCTAAGGACTCCTTTTATTGCAGAGCAATTGACAAGTGTTACCAGGAAATAAACTCCCACTAATTCCCAAGCAAATGGATTTCAATCAGGTGGAACAGGCTAGCCTACATGGAACTACACTGATTCTGACTTGAGTTAGCAGAGAGAAAAAAAGGCCTGAGATGCTTAGAAAAGGTGCTTTACATATCTCAAATCCTTTTTTTACTTTTTCTCCCTTCATTTGTGAAGCAAATTTCTACTAAGGCCATCCCCTAGTGGGGCACCAGTAAGTTCACTCGCAAGTGGCTACACCTGTAAATACTCTTGAATTCAGTGCACATGGATTTTCCTTATCAGCAGTGTGTGGTTGGTGTCTGATTTGCAGGGTCTGTGCGAGTGGGGCTTGTGCAGATTCAGCTGTGACTGAGACTTAAGCCCAGCTTGGCCAGACACTCACTACATTCTTACCTCCCTGCACTGTTGTGGGCTCAAGAATGCAAACATTCTTGATTCTGTCTCCTTGCTTTCCTTGTTTTTTGTCTCTTTGGCTGTATTCTCTTTGATAGAATATTTAATATTTACTCAGTTTAATTAAGCTTATTTTAATTAACTTGTAAGTTAAGTTGATAAGTTTCCCTAGTTTTGTTACTGGAGAGGGGTCCCGATCTAGTTCCCCAGAGAGGGTTCTTGGCCCTCACTAAAGAAAGACTTAGAGATAAGCCCATAGAGTAAAGTGAAAGCAAGTTTATTAAGAAAGTAAAGGAATAAAACAATGGCTACTCCATAGACAGAGCAGTGGCATAGGATACTTGACTGAGTATACTTGTAGTTGTTCCTTGATTATATCTGAACACGGGGTGGATTATTTCTGAGTTTCCTGGGACAGAGGTGGGTAATTCCCAGAACTGAGGACTCTTTCCCTTTTAAGACCATATAGGTTAACTTCCAGACACTGCCTTGGCATTTGTAAACTGTCATGGTGCTGGTGGGAGTGTCTTTTAGTATGCTAATGCATTATAATTAGCATATAATGAGCAGTGAGGAAGACCAGAGATCACTTTCATTGGCATCTTGTTTTGGTGGGTTTTGGTTGGCTTCTTTAATGCAACCTGTTTTATCAGCAAGGTCTTTGTGACCTGTATCTTGTGCTACCTCCTTTGACTAAGAGTGCCTAACCTCCTGGGAATGCAGCCCTGTAAGTCTCAGACTTATTTTATCCAGCCCCTCTTCAAGATAGAGTTGCCTTGGTTTAAATGTCTCTGACAGTTTCATATGACAATAACTCTCCCACCTGTATCAATTCATTCTATAAAACATTAGTTATTTAGGCACCACTTATATTAGCTAAGTCTGTAAAATAAAGAGTATTCTGCAAATCATATAAACCAGTCATTTGTTAGGCCCACAGAACTTCATTACTTCACCATTACCCTTACCACTGCAGCTTTATATCTTTTTTTTTCCTGTTAAAAAGCTTTAAAATCCAGTGACTTAAAAACATGCATTGTGTATCCCAAAATATTTTACGTAAAATTTAAAATGTTGGAGTAGATGTTGTTTAACATCTTTAAAGTTGTATTTTGGCTGCCATATTTCTTCTTTACCACAATATAAAATGCTTGTTTACAAACAAAACCAAAATTACCAAATAATATATAGCTGTTAAAATATGAAAGGCCAATCATCTATTTTATGATATTAAATGAACCCTGTATCTTGCTCCTTCTCTTTGCCTGTTGTATTTTCCATCAATAAAATGCAGCTGTTTAAAGGGACCAAACCAAAATAATATTCAAGAAGAAATACATTGTCAGCAATATTTAAGGGAAATTGTTGATACAAAAATATTGAGCAATAGAATAAGAGAGAAAGCTTGGAAACAGATCTACAAATCTTTGAAAAGTTGATGGTTGGCAAAAGTAGCATTACAAATAAGTAGAAAAGAGAAAGTCTTCATTGTTACTGGAGTGGTTAGCTATTTATATACAATAAACTTAGATATATATAAAACAGTTCTAAGTGAAGTAATGACCTACCTATGAAAAATAAACCTGCAAAACAAAAGAAAAAAGATAAAAAACATGAAAAAAATTGATAAATATGACAATTTAAAATTTCTCTAGACATCAAAAATATTATTTCAGGTTGACAAAGCTAAAGGCAATGGAAACAGCATAAATAGAAAGAAAGCTACAGGACTTCTTACAGGCCACAGTATCAGAACATCAAGCTATTTGGCTACAGGTGTGTACTACTCTTCAAGATAAGAAAAAGCAGTAATCGGCTGGGGGTGGGTGAGGTGGTGTATGCCTGTAATCCCAGCACATTGGGAGGTGGAAGCGGAAAGATCACAAGGTCAGAAGTTCAAGACCAGCCTGGTGGACATGGTGAAACCCCATCTACTAAAACAACAAAAATTAGCTGGGTGTGGTGGTGCATGCCTGTAATCCCAGCTACTCAGGAGGCTGTGTCACTGCACTCCTGCCTGGGCAACCAGTAAGATTCCATCTCAAAAAAAAAAAAAAAAGAAAGAAAAAAAAAAAAAAAAAAGAGGAAAATTTTGGGCAATTCAGAGGTTATCAGTACAGCCTCCTTAGTTTTCAATGGGGGAGATAGCCATTGCCTTGATTTCAACAGGCTAGCGGGTGGAAGCCTGGAGCCTGTGGGTTGAGAATTCCACTCAGCTGAGCCTTGGGAGTGGATGTGACTCTCACTCTGCAGAGCTTTGAGGGCACAACCCCCACCCAAAGGAGCTTTGCAGGACATTGATCTGGAAGACAGAGCATCAAACTAAAAAGAATTATTCTTGAGCCTCAAGATCTAATGGCATTTGTTTGCTAGGTGTTAAACTTGATTTCGACATCTGACTCCTCTCTTCCAACTTCTCCATTTTATAGTGGTAAAGTCTATTTGTTGCCTGTCCCACCATTGTAATTTGGAAATACATAACTTATCTGGTTTCATTGTCCCTACTCTACCTCTCCATAGTATCCTGAATCCTATAATCAAACATTCCATATGTATAATTGGCCTTAAGCACCTTGTAGAAAATAAGTTTTGTTGCTTATTGAAACCATCATACCTAGCATAACTACTGGTCCAATGTAGAAGCTATGTAGGTACTTGTTAAATAACTGATTATCAGTTTCAGTGCCCTTAAATCAATCAACTTTATATTTTTTATATTCATTTCTTCCTCATTTATAAAGAAAGTTTACAAATACATTTGTGTGAATTCTTTTAGTGAATCTATCTCATTCATAAAAACTGAAATAGATTTCTATAAATAAAATAATTTGGCAAGTAAATTAATTATCTTCTGCTTGTGACCTGCAATATTGGGGAGAGAATTCAGGCAGTATGATTTAACAGAAATGTACTTAGTAGGTGCCATGGTTTAAAGGTATGTGTCCCCCCAAATTCATTTGTTGGAAACTGAAACCCATTTTGACAATATTAAGATGTGGGGTCTTTCCTTCACATGTGATTATGCCATGAGGGCACCATTCTCATCAATTGGATTGGTGACCTTTTAAAAGGATTCAGTTGGGTCCCTGTTGACCTTCTGCCTTCCACCAGGTGAGAATGCAGCAAAAAGGGTCCATCTTGGAAGCAGAGAGCAGCCCTCACCAGACACCAGAATCTGTTGGTGACTTGATCTTGGACTCCTCGGCTTGGAGAACTGTAATTAATAAATTTTAGTCCTTTATAATTACACTGTCCCTATGTAAGGTGTTTTGTTATAGAAGCCTGAGTGGACCAGGTAGTAGACTAAGATCTAATTAATTCTGTAAAATGAATATAACAGAGAATTTCTCTAAGATATTTCCAGATGGTTGCAGTTTATTGGCAATGCCTGATTAAAGTTGAAATGTTTCCTAGCAACTAACTCCTTTGGTGAAGGAAATAGGCCAATGTTTGTTCCCTATCACTGCCAAACAGAATAACCTCAATGTGTTAATGATGGAAAACCCCCAGAATCCACAGGCAGAAACAAACTGTCCTTAGTAGGCAAGCAGATCAATTTTCTAAATCTAGTCAGAATTCAATGTGGGTAAATTTACAGTGTGCCTTTTGGCACAAATCTAACGTTTTCTACCATGTAAACATTAACAGTAGATTAACGTTTAACTTGAATGCTTGGTGTTTGTGTATATGTGTGGGTGGTGGGGAGGGGGGGTGTTTGTTAAATGAAGATCTCTGTGACCAGCTGCACTTGTTGCTTATCATTCTATGGTCCTCCCAGTTTATAAATCCTAAGTTCAAACTCTGTATTGTCAGTTATGTTTCATCTGGGTTCAGGGGCCCAGATTAATGTTTCTCTCTCTCCCTGTCTTTTTTTTCTTCTTCCTTGAGATGCAGTTTCACTCTTGTTGCCCAGGCTGGAATGCAATATTGCCATCTCGGCTCACTGCAACCCCTGCCTCCTAGGTTCAAGCAATTCTCCTGTCTCAGCCTCAGAAGTAGCTGGGATAACAGGTGCCTG
Organism: Sapajus apella; assembly: GCF_009761245.1. Lineage (NCBI taxonomy): Eukaryota > Metazoa > Chordata > Mammalia > Primates > Cebidae > Sapajus > Sapajus apella. The sequence goes on along the minus strand of NW_022436944.1, from coordinate 21,263,042 downwards.
CCACCATGCCCAGCTAATTTTTGTATTTTTAATAGAGTTGGGGTTTCACCATGTTGGCCAGGGTGGCCTTGAACTCCTGATCTCAGGTGATCCACCTGTCTTGACCTCCCATAGTGCAGGGATTATAGGTTTGAGCCACTGTGCTTGGCTATTGTTCCTCTCTTAAAATGGCTTGCCACATTTTGACACTATGAGGCTAAGAAAAAAAAGACTCCAGCGCAGAAGCCAGAGACTGTGTTCCTCACTGTGCCTTAATATTCCCTTAATCTATACTTCTGTGAGATGAACATCTTTCCCTAGCTTGGCATCCTGCATAGACATCTTTTTTTTTTTTTTTGAGGATTATTCCTAGGGCTTAAATGGATTTTATTTGCTAATCAAGTCACAAAACAGAAATTTACTTTAGCCCAAATCTTCCTCATTGGCTTTGAGACACTTCCCTGTATTTTGAAAACCATTGATCTTTACCAACACATAAACACATAGTCCCTTTCTTTTTTCTTTTCTTTATTATTATTATTATTATTTTGAGACGGAGTTTTGCTCGTTACCCAGGTTGGAGTGCGATGGCGTGATCTTGGCTCACAGCAACCTCTGACTCTTGGATTCAAGCGATTCTCCTGCCTCAGCCTCCTGAGTAGCTGGGATTACAGGCATGCACCACCACGCCTGGCTAATTTTTTTTGTATTTTTAGTGGAGATGGGGGTTTCTCCATGATAGTTAGGCTGGTATTGAATTCCTGACCTCAGGTGATCCACCCACCTCTGCCACCCAAAGTGCTGGGATTACAGGTGTGAGCCATGGCGCCTGGCTGCCCTTTTCGTTTTTTAGGCTGGTTCTACCTGCTCAGGTCACTGAAACTGCACTGGAACACTGAATCTTCACAGTGACCTTGCAAGGTAGATAACATAATCAATTGACAATGATACTATTGATAATTGAGGGAAATTAAGGCACAAGGAGGAACACAGAGCTTGAAGGAGACAAAGCCAGATGCAGGAAGATGGTCCTAGGAAACTCAGGGAGCCAGTGTATGTTGGGTTAGGGACTGGAAAGGAGCGAGGCAGGACATGGAGGGAAACCCTGTACACTTTTCTGGGACTTCAAGTGCTAGGAACACTTCACTGTGCCCAGAGACATTTTAAATCATTCCATTCTTAAGTGATGGCAGGAATTCTCGACTAAGTTTTTTCTAGTTACCCTAAAGTTACAGTAGCTCTTTTTGAGCCCAAATGCAATTAAAGCTGTAGTACTTATGAGTGAGAACATGCGATGTTTGGTTTTCTGTTTTTGTGTCAGTTTGCTGAGAATGATGGTTTCCAGGGGAACATCACACACTGGGGCCTGTGGGGAGGGGGATTGGAGGAGGGATAGCAGAAGGTTGGGGGTTTGGGGTGGGATAACATTAGGAGAAATACCTAATGTAAATGACGACAGGGGGATGGATGCAGCAAACCACCAAGGCATTGTATACCTATGTAACAAACCTGCACGTTCTGTACATGTACCCCGAACCTTAAAGTATAATTTTAAAAAAAGAAAAATAAATTATTTTTTTTAAAAAAGCTTTAGTACTTATGCAGAGAGTAGCTAGCCAACTTGATGCTGGGAGCCCAGACACTGACTTTCTGGCAATTTAATGGTTTGTGGCTGGTGCTTCCCTCTGCCACCTCCCCCCGACCCTTCCAGCCTTGCCCCTTCTTTCACTTACACTCCCCCCAACTCCCCAACGAGGTACTTAGGAGAGGTACTGACATCCCTTAATGTAGCCTTCCTCCTCCCTCTCTATTCCCCACTTTCCTCACTGATCACCTACCTAGAACTTCCTTCCCAAGACCAAAAATTCAGCCCCATCCCCCAACCATTGCATCTTTTCCTCCTCAACATTATCTCTAGTCAGGGACACACAGTGACTTTCCATTCACTGTTATAACTCACAAAATAGAAATAAAAAAACATAGGCAATATTTCCTCAAATCTCATTGCAATTACATATTGAACTTTTAAAAACAATTCCTGGTATTTTCTTAATTAAATATCTAATTTTTCATGTGTAATTATTTTTCTCTTTGCAATTATTTAAGGAGAAAATATCTGTCTAGTATTTAAATAGGTTCTTCAGAAAATATGTCGGTTTTTGCTCAGATCTTCTTTGCAGATTTGATGACAGAAAGAAATGTTTGGATCAGTTTAGTTTTCATTTTGCTTAGTCAAAGATCTAGAATCCTGTTCAGAGAGAGAGAGAGACAAATAATGAAAGTAAGGTGTAGCTGTTGCAGGGATAATGTCAGTACTTTAAGCCTTATTTTGGGTTAGTTTTGGCACATGGTGACTGGTTTGGTAATTCCACCCCCACCCCCTTCTGTAACTGGCATAACAAGGCCATTGGGGTTCAGCTATATACAAGTGCCTCCACTTTTCTTGGCATGCTGTCTGTACCAAGCACATGCTAGAAGTGATTGCCATGGGTATACTTCATCATTGGAATTTGGCATCTGGTGAATTGTTTACGCTTGTGGGAGATTATGTAGACTTGGTTTTTCCTGAAGATCTGCATATTAGTGTTCTCATCGCTTGCCATTTGGTTTTCTGAGGTCTAGGGCACTAACACCATGACGAGAGCTGCTGTTACAAAAATTGTGCTGAATATGAAAGAGAGACTCTCCCACATCCCTGATTTCTTAAGCACACTTTTCTGCTGCATGAGGAATATTGTGGGTTGTTCATATCATCTTTCAACTCACTCTTCATTACAAAAGAGATAACTAAATTCTTATAAGTTTCCGACAGGTGGAAATCCTAGTTGCCAACACTGGTACAGATTTTACTACAAAGTGTCATGTATCTTTGCTCAGTTTTACAAGAGATTTGAAAGGAAAATGCAGTTAAATATGATGGGGACAGGAGGCAGAGAAATTCTAGGCAGAAAAGGGCGCATCCCCAGTGAAAACCCTATCCTTAAGCTGAAAAGCCTGAAACCCTGACCCAAAGTGAGAATTTATATCCCTGTTTTCCTGCTTGAATGTTGCCTTTTCCTAAACTACCCACAGCCTGCTCTGCCCCCAGTCCTGTACCTATAAAGACCCCAGACTCAGTCAGAAAGGAGTAGAGACTATGGCCGGACATCAGAGAGAAACTCCTTGACTTCAGAGGGACAGCTTGACAGTGTAACTTCAGAGAAGAATCCAGCCAGATATGGCCAGACTTCAGGGGAAGATTACCTACTCCTGTCCCCTTTTTAGCTTCTTTTCCCACTGAGAGCCACTTTCATCAGCAATAAAATTCCCCGCATTTACCATCCTTCAATTAATTTGTGTGACCACATTTTTCCTGTATGCCGGAAAAGAGCTTGGAACCGTAAGTGCAGATATGAAAGGCTCCCACACTTGCCCTTTGCACACTTAAGCTGTCCCCAGACAGCAGAGCTAAAAGACCACTGTAACATGCCTTCTGGGGCTTCAGGAGTTACAGGCATCCCCACCAGGATGCTACCACAGGGCCTGCACGGAGTTTGCACCCACCAGTGCAGAAGTGGCCATTCTGTTCCAGTGCTTGTGCACTCCCTCCCATGAGGAGTACAGAGTGGTAGGCTGAGTAAACAAGGCATCTCTGTCTTGAGTCCTGTGAAGGGGTCAGGGAAATATCCTGCTTCAAATACGTAGCATCATTTAACTGAATGAGTTATTCAAAATACCATCTGAGCACATTTTGATTAAAAACAAAAATCAAATATACAAAAAAAAAACAAGTTTTTTTTCAAATATTTTATTATTGGTATAAATAATCTAATAGGTCATTATTTAGGTTTATACTCTGTGAATACATATGTTATATTTAACATCTGAATAATTTCAATTACCATTTTTTAGGAAGGATAGAGCATAAGAGCTAAACATTCCATGTTTAAATATTAACTTTCAAAAGTTATAATAATCCCAGAGTTTTACAGTGAAGGAGTGTTTAAAATGTGTCTTTCTTTGGGAGAGAATCATGTTGTTCTTTAATAACAATAATATCTTGTGAATATGAATACCATATTATTTATGGTACAGATTAGCTTCCAGGAGAAGTTAAGTGTAGCATGATTTCCTGAAGATTAAAAAAGATACATTTAACTTTTTAAAGATAATATGCATAATGAATATTATTTGAACATAATAAATTATCTTTGAAATTTTTTGAATATATGGCATTTGTAAAATAACATTATCAGTTAGGCATGAAATAAATTGTAACTAGATTTAATAGAATAAAATATAATTTATATTAAAATTAATAAGGCATTAATTAATATTCGGTAGTAAAACAATCAGAGATCATGATTCAAAGCAGTCTTTCATAGGAAATTTCATTAACAATTGTAAAAACTCCTATGTCCTTTTTCTCAAATTCACAGTGAGTATTAAAAAAATGCATAAAAGCCTTAATAAATCAGTTATACAAAAGATAAACTCTATAATTTGCAAAGCAAAAGTCTACAACCAGAGCTACAGGCATTACAGCTTAATTTATATAGGTATGAGTTTAGATAGTCCCAATCAATATACAGACTTCAGATTATCTGAGGAGACTTTCAGTAATCCACTACCACACTCCTGATCTTTGTTCCTGGTTGCCACTGCTTTCAAAAAACATGAAGTCCTAGATAAATACAAAAATACACAAATCAATTTTCAGCAACAAAACAGAGATCAATTATCAGATGCAGAAATGCTAAGGGATCTAGTGAAACACAGTAACATATCTGTTAAAAAACTAACTGTAATAAGTAAATATAGAAAAGCTCTATAATTATATAAGTTCCACCTTTAGCTTTCCATTTTAATAATAATTAAATTCTATAATTCTATTTATTTATTGACACTTGTAAGAATTTAATTAATCTTCTGGCCTTTTTCTCTAAATGTTACTCTCTAAATTTTCTCTATCCCCATAATTCTCATCTTTGGCTGCATATTGGAATCACCTGGAACACTATACAAACTTTGAAATTTCTGATTTAGTTAACTGAGGTATGGACTAGTACTTGGAGTTTTTAAAGGTCCCTAGGTGATTCTAATGTGAAGACAATTTCAGAATCACTGGTATATGCAATCATTTCCTGTAATTTGGCAGTTAGGTCTACACACTTGAGTGAATGTATACACTTATTGTAGTTCATACTCCTATATTAGATAGTTTAATTTAATTATTATGAGTCATGGTAAAGTTTTCTTGTTTCACTAAATTTTTTCCACATATACACACTTTGAACTCTTCCTCAAAGCATCCAGGAGATGCTTGATTTAAGGAGAGACTAAAATATCGCCTTAGTACATCTCCTTAGTCCCTCACTTGCCATGTGAAAATCCATAGACTCTTCAGATAGAAATTAGTCATCTGTGACTCCAGAGGGTTAGGATCAAATAGAATTTCAGAGCTAGGATTAAATGGGAATCCTGGTTTAAAATCTACAGATTTTAAAATATCATTTTGAAATATACACTTTACTGAATCACTTCAGAGTGAACCTAGAGAAACCAGTTATAATCAAGGTTAATAAGAACAGACTTACAATGAGGAAACAGGCACCAATCATTACAGCTTTCATTTTAACATCAAGGTCTAAAGGGAATTGGATCCCAAAGTTATCAGCGTCTGTAAATGCCTCTCTCAAAATTCCAGTCCAGTGCTTGGAAATTTTGCCAACTACATTTTGTTCATCAAGAGATTTAATCTAAATTGAAAAGAATTATTAAATATTTTTTAAAACTTATAGCAAAAGTACTTTCAAATTTGCAGATGAAACAAATATAGGATTAAAATTATGGACCATATGTAACCATGAACATGTAACCCTCATTTGATAACTTAAGGCTCCTTTATCTATTATAGATATATGAAAAAAAACCCGATTTCATTGTATAGAAAAATTATATGAAAGTAGTTTTTCTGAAATATTTAACATTTTCTATTAATATAGACATTAAAAAATTATTTGAATTGACCCAAAAGAAAATTTAAGCAAAAAAGGATATAAATATGAAATGTTTCTTTGATGACAATTCTGGAAGCCATCATGAATGTAATGAACAAAACTCCCATTAGATTTCTGCTTTAGGAGAAGCATAGTTTACATAGACTGAAAGATTAAATATGATGAAAAAGCTTATTACCACCCACTGTGAGTTGCCAAACATGAAATGGTAAGAGCCTAGAAAAGATTAGCAGTTTTGAGTAAAGGCAAATACCTAATAAATAACTTGATGAAATGCACCATGTCAAGGGTTGAGGTTAAGAGTGGATAAATAGCAGGGTGTGAGTAATAAAAGATGAAAAGTGTATGAACAAATGAGCTCCAAAGTAGAAATGTTCTAATTTTACAATTCTGCCTGACAAAAGCCCAGGGCCATCATATAGAGTTGAATGGACTGTCCTCAGACTAAAGCAACTCCTCTAGGAGGGCAGGTGGGCACTGAACGTAGCTGAAATTCACTAAACTATGTACACATATAGTTATGTTAACGGAGGAGGAGTGTGCTTTTAAAATGTGCACAAGGCACTGCAAGTGTCAGCAACACTCTTTGAAGCACTTGCCTCAGGCTGAATGTGACCAGCTAAATAAATGTGGGGAATCTAAAAACACTTGACTCATTTTATTTGAGTACAAGTGGATAGTCTGTTAAATACCTGAAATAAACATCTAATATGAAACTGATAGCACAGATTACTGTTCATCAAATATTCATTTCATTCCTTCTCCTTCTGTAGGCCCAGTATACTTCCTATTCCTTCATAATTAGCCTTGGCCATGTTACTTGTTTGACCAATGGGTGTTAGCAGATATGACATGAGTAGCGTCCTTAAACTTGGCTAAGTGATTTGGCCTGGCTTATGATCTCCAGTGATAAGCCACTAGAAAAGCATGACTCAGGTAGCTGCTGCTGCTACAGCCGTAGAACAAACATAGCTGGAGCAAAGGTTAACATGCAGCCTCAGTGGGACCTAAATACGTCACTGAAACACAGTTGACCTGTACACCCATAAGCATGAGCATAAATGCTTGTTGCAAGCTGCTGAGTTTTAGGGATTATGTGTAATATTTCATTAGTAGTAGTATTTCACTACTTTGGCAAAATTAACTAATATAAATTCTTTCTTTTACATGTTAGTATTTTTCTGCTAATAGCTGTCATCAAAGCATTTGGAGCTAGTGATGACAACTCATGTGTTATTTTTTAATTCTGAAATTTTTTAAAAATGAAAAACACAGCTGACAACTTACCAGCCACTATAAATCCAAGACTACACAGATAAAGATATTAACATTTGCCCTTTATTATTATTACAGCAAGAAATTTAAAGAAGTTGAGAATACATTTTTTTTTTTTTTTTTTTTTGGGACGGAGTTTCGCTCTTGTTACCCAGGCTGGAGTGCAATGGCGCGATCTCGGCTCACCGCAACCTCCGTCTCCTGGGTTCAGGCAATTCTCCTGCCTCAGCCTCCTGAGTAGCTGGGATTACAGGCACGCACCACCATGCCCAGCTAATTTTTTGCATTTTTAGTAGAGACGGGGGAGAATACATTTTTTATAGCAAGGATCAGAAATGCAAATAATGATCTTCAACCAATAAACCATCAGGACTAGATAATTTTTAGCTAAATTGTAGACATTTTAAAACAGAAAATCACTATAATAAAATTTCAACATTTGGATATAAGAAATTGGCATTATATAAATGTTAACCTTTTAAATCCATTAATGTAATACTAATTGGTAAAAGCATTCTAAAAAGAAAACCATAGATTCATCTCACATGCAAGTATAAATGCAAAAGACTGAAATATAACAATAGCATATAGGACCTAGGTATGTATCAAAGGAATATAATATAAAAAATGTACTATGATAATATTAATCGTTGTTGGTAAGCTATTTTACTTACTTACTAATGATTTATTTATTTACTGTTGCTGCACCCAATTTTCATGTAAAAAAAGCTAAAGCAAAGATAAGTGAAAGAATTTGTTTAAGGTCACACAGGTAACTATTTTGAGGATGGGTTTCAAACCTGGGCATTTGGCTGCAGAGTCTGTACTCCTGACCATTATGATAGTCTGCTTTTTAGAAATTTATTTATGGAATACTAGTGAAAATCTAGTTGAGAGGACAGCATAAAACAGTCTGTGGGACCACATAAAATATATATCACCACTCAGGATCAGTTTCTATATTTTGAGATTCCTGAAACACAACAGTGGTAGGATTTCAGATTTCAAGCTCATAGACAGGACAGATTTGGTGTGTTAGTTTCATGTGGCCATATTATTTTCCCCTACCAAGAGTTTGCCTTGAAAGAGACAGACTCTTTTATCATTCATACTGGATAGAAGGTCTACTAGGCTTTCTCTTACTCACCATTGAGATAACCTTGAGAATTACTATCTGTTTGCTGCAAACTCTCCATTCCTTTCCTCTACATAACTAAAATCCAATATAACCTTAATGCAAGTCGTTAACTTCCAGTATATATTTTATATGATCCACTAGAGCCCATTGATTATATTTTATTGACCCCTGACCTAGATGTATATTAGTATTTGATACCTTAATTTTTTGTTTATTTGTTTTGTTTTGCCATTCTGACAACTTTGTAATGGCATTATATTGTAGTTTGAACTTGCGTTTTTCTAATGACGAATAATACTGTGCATGTTTTAAAATACTCATATATCATATGTATTAGTCTGTTCTCACTGTGCCAATAAAGACACACTTGAGACTGGGTAATTTTTAAAGGAAAGAGGTTTAATTGACTCAAAGTTCCACGTGTCTGGGAGGCCTCACAGTCATGGCAGAAGGTGAAGGGGAAGCAAGACATGTCTTACATGGCAGCAGGCAAGAAGAAGTGCCGAGCAAAAGAGGGAAAAGCCCTTTATAAAACCATCAGATCTAGTGAGAACTCACTCACTATCACAAGAAGAGCATGATAGTAACCGCCTCCATGATTAAACTACCTCCCACCAGGTCATGGAAGGGAACTACAAGATGAGATTTGGGTGGGGACACAGCCAAACTATATCATCATATTTACAATTTCTTTAGTAAAATGTCTGTTCAAAGGATACCTTACTTTTTAAAAAGCAGACTATCATAATGGTAAAGAGGACATAAATCAAGTGTTTTTCCTTCAAGATTCTTAACTTGGCCAATGGTAATATCAGAGTAATAACACATCATTTCCAAAATTTTTTTCATCCTCAAATGACATCAGATTCATGAATTAGTTCCATATAGTACACCTATGAAATGTCTCATTCTAAAAAAAGTTCTCTTTTTTTAGAATGACTCCTGCCCTGGCTGCAGAACAGGCTTTTATCTCTTTTATTACTTAAAGTTTCCATGCCCAGTGACGCCCTGGTGGGTTTCATGCTCCTTAGTATAATTTCTGCTTTGAGGCGTCAGAATTTCCACTGTCAACCCTATGGAAAATTCTTCAAGTGACATTTCTCAATTCTTTCCATAACAGTACCTTGGTATCATCATTCTAGATAAATGGAATAAATGTTAATTTATTATATGGTATGGATGCTTTAAGATTGCTAGATGAAACATAAATTCTTTAGCATCAAACATAAGAATTACACAATGATTTTGCAGTGTTTTTATTTATTTACTAAAAATAAAATATATGATAGCTAAACTTCTTTTAATATTGTTCCTTGAATGAGCAATTACTTTTCATTTCTCTGGATGTAGGATCGAGATTCCATCCCCTACATGAAGAACTTCTATTATATATACACCTATATAAAATTTTTATACATGCATATTATGCACACATATACATATACACATTATACAAATCCTTTTATAAGAGCCTTTTTAAAGTTTCTACATCACATGTGTTTTCTTAAAACTTCAAATCTCTGTCATTAGACTATGAAGTTAATGAGGGAAAGGATTTATCTTTATATAGCTAAGATCTGATGGAGGAATCAAATACCATATGATTAAAGAAGGCAGGCAGATCATGTAAATGAATGACAGTGGCTATTGAAAAACCTCAGTAAGTGGGGAGACAGTGGTAGAGTTCCTGTGTCATTATTACAAGGGGCAGCCTTACACATCTTTAGTAGATTTTTGTCCTTTCTGTGGAAAGGTAGGCACAGTTAACCCAATTTTCCAAGAGAAACAAGAAATCAAGATTGTTATAAAACTTTCTGATCTTTAAACATTTGCAATGAAAAAATTAGATTATAAGTTTAGACCATCTGTTGTAGAATAAATACTTTAATGAAATTCTACAATGTATTACAGTAAATATACAAATATTAATATGTTGCAGCTTCTGGTGACCTAATTTAATATAGGGAAAAGAAGAGACCACAGAGAAGCATATTTGGGTAGTACATATTATACTAATTTTCTCAAAACTATCTTTGCATAATTGGACTTCTTGTAGGAATTCAAAGATGTCAGATCTTCTGAACATGGCCTTGAGCACTGGCAGCTAATATTTCAGATTAAAGAAGAATCCATATGCTTTGGCAATCAGACTTAGATGACAAGGTTAACGTTTTGTTTAAAAAGGATAATATACAATGTCATTACATAGAAACCACCATGTCTAACCACACAGAAACCACCATATTTAATAGATGATTTGCTTATTTTTATTTGACTACACAGGTCTGTTTCTTTTTCCGTGTATCATGACCAAGACTGACCTTTAATTAGAGTGATAACTACCATGCTAACCAAAGTTAAATATATTAGAACATTCCCTTGCTATTGAGACATTGGCACACAGTACTTATTTAATGCATTTATAACATCCTGCAAAATTACATTCTTCTCATATTAGGAAAACAAATCCTATAAACATTATGACGTCTCTTACCTCAAAATCAACATCTCCACAACAGCTGCACACAACACATGGACCACTTATTTTTAGTACATCCTCTCTTTTCTCATTTTGAATTGTAAACCTTGGTAGACATGGGTGCCAGGTCTGAATAACATAACCTACTGGTACACCAGGAGGAGCTTGGATTTCTATCTACAAAGGCAAAATAATATGTGTAAGTGTAATAATAATCATAATGCCTAGGTTCAATGAAACGATAGAAATTCTTGCTGAATTATTTTACAAAGTGCCCTGGTAATTGCTCACAGACCTCCTGAAGGCAGCAGGGATAACAACAGCTGCTACATCTTAGTGGTCTCTCCAGAGTCATGACTTCTTGACCCATATTATCAATAATCCTCAAGGTAAAAGGCCTAGATGGCCCACAGCAATTTCGGGTACAGCAATCAGTATCTTCCACTGCAAAGTAAACCCTCTGTCCAAAGCTGTTCTTAATTTCATATTTGTTATTAGTTTCAAAACCTGTTAAAACTAAAAACATAAAAGACAAAGTCATAATCACCTATGTTAAAGATATTGAATTTATCCTGAGGTGTTATAACATCTAGCTATACCAGTTTCAGATGATACTCCAGTGGCATAAGGAGAAGGAGAAGAAATGATGTTTAGAGGTGATCCAGGCAGAGAAAAATGGCAAAAGAAAAGAAGGAAAAATTATTTATAGAGAAATTAGGCCCTTATAAGTTATATCTTCCTAATTCTACAAACGAAGAGAGACTTTGCTGCTGAGGGTTGGGAAAATGCTGCGGGTAGTCACAGTGGTGCTCGGCGTATAGATAAAATGTCCACTAATGCCTGGTAGTTTTTGTGTAATGTGGAGGTGAATATAAGAGGATTGCTGTTTACACACTGTGAAATTTTATATTAAGTCAATTGACTTGAGACCGTCTTGTAAACTATACTTATGTCTTATTTTTTTTGCAATGTTTTTGAAAGAAGGCAACACACGTGCATAAAAACTGATGGAGTGAAAATGGAAAGTGAATTAGAATGTCACACTGGACCCAGGGCATTTTATTCAGCTTAGCAGTAGTTGTTCAGAAGTGGGAGGTGGGTATTAGAAAAAGGGTGTTTAGCAACCAAGACTTCCACTCACAGAATATCTAGACCATGGGCATCCTACGTGAACTCGGCACTTAGATGGGCTAATCTTTTCATAAGGGAGACAGATGACTCAAAATGCTGACACCCACATGCTTTTTTATCAAGGGCTTTCTATATTAAACCATACATTGGAAACCTCTCCCTGTTGAAAGTCAGAAAGCAGCAATAACTGTCCCACTTGTACATAGCCCTCAGTAACTGGGGTCATAGATGTCAGAAGCTTGAATAAAATGATGAGAGATTAAAAGAAATATATGGAGGCAAAGTCGCTGTATAATGCCTAAGTAGAAAGACTTTTAGTGGGATAAAGATGGCCTTCACAAGTCTTAACGCCATGAACTCCTTTAGGTGTCCTTGGTGGGACACAAACAGGCCCTGTAGTCTGCACTTAAAAGAACCACCCCTGATTTCAACATCTGAAATAGTCAAATGTTTGGTGAGAAAAAAATTAAACTCGTTTTGAGAGGGATTTATTATCTAATTAATTGTTTCATTAAGTAGCTTAATCTCAAAAATCTCCAGCTTATTTGTAAAACAACATTGGCTTATGTAACCTTTAACTTTTTTTCATTTATTTAAAAATGTAAACAGATAAACAAATTCTGATTATGTCTTTATTATCTTTTGTGTTTTGAATTGAGAAAAAAAGTAAATGCCTATTTTATGCTCAGATGCTAAAAATCTGAGTAATTTTCATCTTTTTTATGTCACTCATAATATGAAAAAATAACATAGACTTTCAATTTTGGAGAAAAAGAAACAAAAACTAGAGACATTTCTTTTTTGAAAAAAGCAAAATTAGAAACTAGTAGATTTGGAACTTTATATTTCATAATTAACAAATATTTATAAAGCCTATAAATCTACAAAAAAAGATAAATACTGGGCTGTGTAATGTTTGGTTATATATCTGTTTGGATTTTATAGCCTTAATAATATATACCATAAAACATTAAAAAATTCAGAATACAAAACTCTCTTCCAGAGACAGCTTTGTTTAGATTAAAAAAAAAAATCAGATAAATTGTCATTATCTAATAATGTGCATTATAAATAACTTAAATGTAATAGATGACAATTGTATATTTTAGCCAAATCCATTATTCTGCTTGTACAATTCATGTACTAATTTTTCCCAGTGGAAAGAAACTTGGAGACAGGTGAAAATGAATTTAACAGACATACTCCTAAAAACTTTTAGAGTTTTTATTAAACCTTTTATCTAGAAGGAAAACACTATGGTTCATAAATCTACCCAGGGTCTTCTTCCCCTGGGAGCCATTGTAAAACATTAATTGGCTTCCTAAGTTTATTCTTGCACCTAAGGAGTCCTGGACCCAAGGAAATGTGAGGCCATTCAGCAGGAGCAGGAGTGCTCTTCTATGAAGCCAAGCCTGCAGGCTAGTTGGTCAGCGTCCTCCAATGCTGCAGTGCCCTGCATCCAAACTGGTGTACAAAGATTTTCTAGGGCTCATCTTAGCTTTCAAAAGAAACTGTGGGAACAAATGATAATTTTCCAAAACTTTCTCATCCAAACAAAAAAGATAACTTACTTTGGAATATGACTCTGTGCCATTCTGAACTTGATCACAATTACAGAAAAAAAACAGTTTAAGTAGTAGAAGCCAGATAAAAAGTGATGTATGAAGAGAGGAGCAAAATAAAGGTTTTGACTATTTTCCTTCTAAATTAGTGTCAATATCCCGAGGAAAGTGCCCAGCATAATGGCATTTTACTTTTTGATTCTTAAATTTTAGAAATGAATTGCTGATGTTTATTATTTTGTTATAGTAAATAACCAGTTTAACTCTCCCATATAAGTGAGAGTGTTATATTTGTGAAATTTGATGTTTGTTTATCTGCATAAACTTCTATTCTTTTTAGAAATAGGATTAATACAATGAACACCTACCTTCCAGAAGTTCAATTTGTTGATGAATCAGTATCTGATCTATCTATTACAGGAAAAAAAAAGTGGTAAGTATTTGTCAAATGAAGGTTTTTTTAAGCCAACCAAATTAAAATTCATGTATTTATATTTTTAAAGTACATGTAATCAATTATCAATATTTAATAGCTTATATTACTTTTTAGTGTAAAACAAGTTAATATTTTTAATAAAATATTTATTGTGTTCACAATTAATGTGTGAAAATTTAGATCAAATAAAATTGATTTACACTGGACTAACTTTAAAAACTAGAAAATTGATACAAATGCTCTGTACTTTTATGAAAAAATGCTCAACATCACTAATCACCAGGGAAATGCAAATCCAAACCACAGTGAAATACTATATTGTTGCCCAATTAAGAATGGCTATTATCAAAAAGACAAAAACTAACAAATATTGGTGAAAATGTGGAGCAGGGGAAATTTGGTGAGAAAGTAAATTAGGACAGCCATTATGTAGTACTTCCTCAAAAACCAAAATTACAGCTACCAAATTATTCAGCAATCCCACTACTGTTTTTTTCAAAACAGTATTTTTTCAAATTTTTCCAAAATTTTCAAAACAAAAATTTCAAAGGAAAGGAAATCTATGTGTCAAAGGGGTATCTGCACTGTCATGCTTTTTACAGCACTAGGAGTCAACATGTAGAATCAACCTAAGTGTTCATCAATAGATAACTGAATAAAGAAAAATTCTTTTTTTTTTGATATGGAATCTCACTCTGTCGCCCAGGCTGGAGTGAAGTGGCATGATCTCAACTCACTGCAACCTCTGCCTCCTAGGTTCAAGTGATTCTCTGCCTCAGCCTACCGAGTAGCTGGGATTACAGGTGCCTGCCACTTTTTTCTAATTTTGTTAGAGATGGGGTTTCACTGCGTTGGCAGGCTGGTCTCGAATACCTGACCTCATGATCCATCCACCTCGACCTCCCAAAGCGCTGAGATTACAGACATGACCAGCTGAAAAATTCATTCTTAATACACACAATGGAATAAAAGTCAGCCATAAAAATGAATGAAATCCTGTCACTGGCAGCAACATGGCGAGCCTGAGGGACATTACATTAAGTGAAATAAGCCAGGTACAGAAAAAAAAAATACTGAATGTTCTCACTCATACATGGAAGCTTAAAAAAATTGATCTCATAGAAGTAGAATAGAACAGTGGTTACTAGAAACTGAAGGGTAGGGAGGAAAGGTATAAAGAGAAGTTGAAGGCCGGGCGCGGTGGCTCAAGCCTGTAATCCCAGCACTTTGGGAGGCCGAGGCAGGTGGATCACGAGGTCAAGAGATCGAGACCATCCTGGTCAACATGGTGAAACCCCGTCTCTACTAAAAATACAAAAAATTAGCTAGGCATGGTGGCACGTGCCTGTAATCCCAGCTACTCAGGAGGTTGAGGCAGGAGAATTGCCTGAACCCAGGAGACGGAGGTTGCGGTGAGCCGAGATCACGCCATTGCACTCCAGCCTGGATAACAAGAGCGAGACTCCGCCTCAAAAAA
>NW_022436944.1:21229455-21247466 GCF_009761245.1 Sapajus apella | reverse complement strand
AAAAAAAAAAAAAAAAAAAAAAAAAAAAAGAGAAGTTGATTAATGAATACAAGGTTATGGCTAGATAGGAGGAATAAATTCTAGTGTTCTATAGCAATGTAGGCTGCCTATAATTAGCAATAATTTATTGTATATTTTCAAATAGCTATAAGAGAGGATTTGGAATGTTCTCAACACTATGAAATGATAAAATGTTGAAAGTGATAGATATGCTAATTACCCTTATTTTATCATTACATATCATATATGTGCATTAAAGTGCCACACTGTACTCCATAAATATGTACAAGTATTACGTGTCAAATAATTTTAAAAGTAGATAACAATCTTCCTTCTGGAAGAGGCTCAAGAAATATTGATAACTTTTTTAGCCATCAAAGAGGTTTTCTACATGTTTCAAATTTGTATTAGGCATACTTAATATCAACCTTTGTCATATGTGATAACATCCTTTATGTATTTTATGAGACCCTGATTTTTAAAATGCCTATTTCTATATATTTCCTGCATAATATAATAATGACCAAAAATTTATATGATTGTGCCACTTAAGTGCATTATGGGAAACTAAGTTACTAAACACAGTGCAAGAAAGAAATGATTCATGAAATGAAAACTGGTTGAATATCACAAGAATATTTGTTTATATGTGTATAGACTGAACACACAGAGCTTCTTGTTTCTATTTGACCTACTTGATTTCTAACACCACATAAATGTTAAACCTCTTATTGCTGAGACTAATTATAATTTAGTGAAACAAAATCCAGGACTTTTTACTCCTTTATTAATGGCATTTATAAAATTGCATCTTCCAGAAAACAAAAGCAGCATAATAAAAATGTAGTTTTATTAGTTACAATAAAAAGGTGAGTCATATTACACATAAAATATTAACCCCTTGTTTGGTGCCACTTATTGAAACTCAACAATAAACTTTATTTAAATTTTATTTCAAATTATAAGACAATTATTCAGTATTGAGATTAAAGAGCACCATGCCCAGTACCAAAGTTTCTGGATTGAAAAACTCTTCTCAACTCTTTAGGTTCTCACCCCAGAGTTAGTGATATAAATTCTCTGGACCTCAGTTTCCTCTTTCGAAAAATGGAACTAACTGTAGCATTATATATCACAAATTTCCTGTAAGGATTAAATGAGTTAATACATGGATAATGTATACAACAAAAACAGGAAAACAGTACTAACTAAATGTTTGCTATTAGCTATTATTACAGATTGTATTTAAGATCACAGAAAATACTATTTTCTAAGGCATTTGTATTTTGCTTTAAAATTGAACCTGTCCTAAAAGAATTAGAGTAAACTGTTAGCAGAAAATGTAGTTTTGCCATTTCAGACTTTGGTGAATTATTCATTTGTTAATCTGGTTAATCGAGCTGGAAGCACAGTTCTGTTTTTTTATGAGTACGTTGTGTCCTTCAAGTTACCTGACTTAAATATTCTAATCCAGGTGGGCAGTTTAATGGAGTCGGTGGTGCTGGCATCCATGGTACCCCTGCAGCTCCACCTGGCTGATTATACACTGGCTGATTTGGGACAGGAAAGCCAGCTGGCCCAGGACCTGGATGGCCAGCTGGTGGGGGTGGGTAGCCGACCTGGGGCCCAGGGTAACCAGCATATCCTGGAGGTCCTGAAATACAAAAAAGTGAAATGATATATAACTGCACCAAAAATGGAATCATCAAGCGTTTTACGGTTAACCCATCTATCTATATGTTGACATTTCAGCATAGAAATCTGTATCTGTGATGTTCAAGATATGCTTTTATCTTTCTGAGAATTTTCAATGAAATGTCTGTGGTTGCACAACCATTTTCTATTTTGGGTTAGTAGGCTGTAAATAGCCTCACCCTTACCATTCAAAACTCAAATGGAAAATATGCTTTAATATCTGAGAAAAATCAAAGTAAATAACCACAATCTAGAGTCACCTGCATAAAGATTCCAGCAAGCCTTCAAGAGAAAGAGACATGGCATTAGGTAGATGGCCCAAAATAATGGCTTTGAGTCAGCATTTCTAGGGCCAAAGTATCCTATGAAAAATGATAATTCTGAAATTCTAGCAAATGACTTATATATGTGTAGAACTGGGGGGTAGTTTTGCCCCCCTCTTCCAGGGATATTTGACAAGATCTGCAGACTTTTTTTGGGGTCACAACTGGAGAGGAAGATAATACTGCATCTGGTGGGTAGAGGCCAGGGCTTGCGGCTACACATCTTAAAAGGCCCAGAACAGCTCCCTAAAAATGAAGAATTGTCTAGCCCCAAATACTATAGTGCCACTGTTGAGATATGAAGGTGAAAGCATGTCATTTCTTTTAGGACATTCCAGATACCTGCTTCGGTTAACCCTTTGCCTTATGTTTTAATCCATAGTGTATTGCTTTCCTAAGCCTTCCTCATTAAAATAAAATTTCATTATAATATTTACGTTAGAAATTTAAATTTCACAATTTAACATTCTTTGGTCTTTGGAAAATATAATTTGAGAAACAAGGACGACAAAAAACTGTAAGAGTCAGAAATTTAATAAGTGTAAGTGCACTGTATATTCTCTGTGAATGTGTGATCACAATGAAGCTTTATGTACTTATTTTTATGGTCCACAAAGTAGCAATTTTATAGTAGTGGAATATAATTTCAAAGGACTGTGCTTCTCAATATTGTAACATTAAAGCCTATGCAAAATGTAATACTTAGAATAGGAAATTTATAAATTCCTTTAAATGAAACATTTATGACAAAATTCATTTGCCTTTAAAAAATAAGGCTTAGAAAAACAGATTAAACATCACAATGCATTGTAAATATCGCTTTTATAATTTATTACTTCTATGATGAATGAATATTTACAAGTGATCCATAATGTAATTGGCTGTGTTGAAGAATATGAGGAGACAACTCTCGAGGTATCCTGCTGTCAGAGAGCTCACAGTCAAACTCTGGGAGAAAGAAAAGACATTTAAAACAAAAAAAAATTTCATATGGATGTGATGGAGAGAATGTATGTGGAGGAGGGCAGGGCATGAGGCAGTTACTTTAGGTAAATATAATTTACATCAAGATCTAAAAGATGAAGAGAGAAAAGCTTTATACGAAGATCTAGTGAGAAATGCTTTAGGAGGAAAGAAAGGCAAATAGAATACCTCTGACTTTGTAATGAATTTGACATGCTTGTAAAAGAGAGAGGAATGTCACAAGAAAGAAAATGACTAGAAATGGCTGTCGGCAAAGCAATAGGAAGCTGTTCATCTAAGGAGGCCCTTAGTAAGGAGTCTGGCTTTTGTTCCAGTTATGATAAGCTCATACTGGAGGATTTTAAGCAGAAGAATGAGTTCCATGGTCTTATTTATATCTTACAAAATTTTCAGGAGTACAAAAGCATTGGAATTTACAATGGAAAACACAGATGCAATCCCTGCCCATCATTGTTTAATGGGAGAGACAACTTTATATCCCCATTTATTCTAGGGAGCTATAATGCCAGTGTAATTAATTTATTAATTAGAATCGGAGACAAATGCTTTCAAGTAAGAGACCACAGTTCTATCACTAGAGATGCCGAAGGTCGTTATTGAGATGGGAAGAGAAAAGGGGAAGGAGTACAACAGCTGCCCTGAGGGGTCACCTTTATGCTGAAATCTGAAGGATGCATAGGAGTTCAGGAGGCCAGAGTCACAGAAAGAACATTTCAGAGCAGAGTTCTGGGACAGTAACAAACACAGGCCTTTAAAAATCTGAAAAATAGCCAGCCTAGCTGAGCAGTAGTGAGCCAGGCTAAAGAGGAAGCTAAAGAGAGATCAGGAAAAAGGTCATCTTGGGTCTAGTGTTAGCCTTTATCCTAAAAGTAATAGGACACTAATAAAATAGGAGCTAAACACTCTCTGTAATATGAGCAGATTCACATTTTTAAAGATCACTGGCATCAGCGCAGAAACCAGACCATAGGCAGACCAGTGGGGATGTGGAAATGTGATTTAATTTCTTTTTTTTTGGTTGGTGGCGGATGGGGGGATGTGATTTAATTTCTTACATTTATAACATCATCATAACTTTCCCCAGACTATGAAAATATGATTGATTACTCCTTAAATCAATGAATTAAGCACAAAGAATTACCTTAAATTTGAGTATTAGTATAATTTATGTAAAGACTAATTGATTTTTAAAATATTTTAAATATGTTAGCAAATACTTGTCATTTATTATTTGCAAGCATTGTTCTCAGTGTTTTACATATACTTTCATTTACTCCACAGAGCAAGCAAAATTGAAAATAACACCCTCATTTATAGATAAGAACATTGAGGCTTCAGGGTACTGCAGCTTGTTTAAGACTACCATATAACTATTAGTACAGAAGGCAGAACTGGTTTACCAGCACATTTACCTATACAAATTTTTATTTTTTAAAAGCAGGCAGGGCTGGGTGTGGTAGCTCACTCTTACAATCTCAGCATTTTGGGAGGCCAAGGCGGTTGAATCACAAGGTCAAAATCAGCCGGACCAACATGGTGAAACCCGTTTCTACTAAAAAAGATACAAAAATTAGCCAGGCATGGTGGCGCATGCCTGTAATCCCAGCTACTTGAGAGGCTGAGGCAGGAGAATTGCTTGAACCTGGGAAGTAGAGGTTGCAGAGATCCCACCATTGCACTCCAGCCTGGGCAACAGAGCAAGACTGTCTCAAAAAAAAAAAAAAAAAAAAAGCAGGCAGAACTTGAAGCCTGATCCAAATTGCCTATGCCTCAGCTTTCCCACATACATAATGGGGATAATTAATAATATCTACCTCATAAGAGTATTCTTAGAATTAAATGTATTAATCCCTATTAACTCCACATTTAAAACAATGACTAAAGCACAGTAAGCTCTCAATTTTAAATTATCCTACTGTTAGCATCATTGTTATCTTAAGACCTGTGCTATATATAATCTTGGACTTGAAAAACAAAATCAAGCTGTATGGCTCTCTCTCTATCTATATATATATATGCAAACTCTTAGGTCTGATTACATTCAAACTGTATTATTTATGTATATCTACTTTTAATTAGCGATTAGGTGGATTACACCATTCTCTTAAGTGCCTTGGATGAATATTATAGACTTGCTATTGATTTTCCAAACACCAGCCCTATAAGAATTTATAGCAGAGGTTCTCAATCCTGGCTTCACATTAGAATCACTTGGGGAGTCAAAAAATTACCATTCCTTGAGTCCCACCACCAGAAGTTCTGATTTAATCTTTCTGGAATAGCACCCTGCCACTGGTATTTTTAAGTGCTTCTGGGTGAAACTTCAGCGCAGCCATGGTTGTAAGCCACCACCTTAGAGTCTTTGAGCTTATCTAGCACATATTCTTTTAGTTGCAAACATCTGGATGAAATCTGGGACCCACAGGGAGGTTTCTTGCTAGGCAGTTAAACACGACATTCAGCTCCTAAGCACATTTGTTTACTCAGAGAAGAAAACACAATGGGTATACCCTTCCATCCAAACCACATTCCCTTTGATCCTAAATTCCCACGATGCTCTTTCAAGATGTGGATAGCCTGCCTACTTATAAATCTGGTCATGCCATGGACTTTGCTATTTTTAAAGTTCTAGTAGTTTTGATAACTGCATTTGCCTACATGAAAATCTCTGAATTATTTCAAGTATTGGTTAAAAAGAAAAAAATGTACTCAATTATGTATGTAGTGAAATGATACAATTACTTTTCTTAGAAATACAAGGATGAATCAGCATATATACAAAAATAAAGCTTTCATACATATTATAAAATTAAAATGATAATTATTCCCAGGTAACTGAATTTCTTTTAAGACCTTTCAAGCAGTCTTACTGTTTTGATATGACTCTCACTGAACATTTTCCAAGCTACTACATGACTCAATTTATCAGGAATAAATTTCCTAAATGTGATTAAATGATCATAATTTTCAGAACAGATGGAGAATCAATAAAATATTTAACTTAACATTTGTAGTTAGAGACGTACAATCTTGTATTTCATTTGCTAAATGTAAACATAATACTGTTTTTACTAGCTTTCTTTATACCTTTACTGTCCTCTATAAGTAAAAATTACTTCTAAGGAAAATGTATAGGCAAATAAAAATAATCAAGAACAGTGAGACTACCAAAATTTCATCAATATAATTTTTTAAAAAGAAAGACTAAAATAAAAACACATGCACAATTTTCTCTCTCTCTGGAATATTAATTGACTAATTTTACTTTTTCTTCTTTAATCAACTACTTTACCTTGGAATGCTGTTGGTGGATACTGAGGTGGATACCCAATTGGCATGTTTGTTTCTGGGTGAGAATCATTCATCTGCGTGTCTGCAATTTAAGGAGAGGTAAATATATGTCTGATTAAATACAATACATATTTGAAAGAAACAATGTATTATACTTAGATAATTTTCACTTGTGTGGTCTTATGCTGTATTGAAATAGGGAAAGTAAAATTTTCACTTAACATACACTGTGCCTGTTATCAGAGCTGATTTGCAATTAGCAAATTTGTTTAAGATAAATTCTTTTTTTAGATAAAATGAGACAGCTAAGTTACTGGGGCTGAATTACTAGTTTTTGAAACATGCCTGATTAATGTTCAGTTCCATGTTTTGTTGGTATTAGAATAAAGACAGCTTTAAAATTACATATAGACTATGAAGAAAGAGATAAATGAAATTGATGGATGTGAGGGTGGTAAAATTATGGTTTTAAAGGTACCTATCATCACTGCTATAAGAATTATTATTTTAAATATTTAAAATAATGAATACACTTCAGTATTTAATGATATATTTTATGCTTACTCCAATAAAGTTGAGCCATATGAAATTTCCCAAATATAACTGTTTTTGACCCAGAAAAGCCATAATGTTTAATTACACTACACTAACATATTCAACATTGTTATTTGCTAATAAGGCTTGAATAACCTTAATATATGCACAAATGGTTTAATCTCCTAATTATTAAGATTCATGTCTATCTATTCATTCACTTACCTACCCAGCCAGTCTCTAAATATCTACTGAGCATCTCCTGTGTCACCCTTGAATTAGGCTTTGGGGCTACAGTGGCTCTGCTTTCATATAGCTTAAGGTGTAGTAGACACTACACTTATCTCCTTATCTATTTTCTTATGAATTACTAACTGTAAATTCACAATCTTTTGTTTTTGAATCATGGAGATCTGGCATCAATATAGAAGAATATATAGGTCAAACTTCCACTGTAACACATTTTTTTTTGCTTTGTGTGACTATTATGAACTTTCAAAGACCACTCAGCTTGTTAATCATATGGTTTTATCAGGAGGATTGGATTGTGTCCCCCACCTCCCCCTGCTCTGGCGTTTTTCCTTCATGATTGGCTTCATCATGACTTCAGCAGAATGCAGTGCAGTCAATGGTGATTGTGTAAATTCAGGCAAAAAAAAAAGCCTCTCCTACTCATTCAAGACCAGCTTGGCCAACATAGTGAAACCCTGTCTCTACTAAAAATACAAAAATTAGACCCCGGCATGGTGGCATATGCCTGTAGTCCCTGCTATCCAGCAGGCTAAGGCAGGAGAATCACTTGAACTCAGGAGGTGGAGGTTGTGGTGAGCCGAGATTGTGCCCCTGCACTCCAGCCTGGGCAACAAAGAGAGACTCCATCTAAAAAAAAAAGAGAAACCCCTCTCTTACTCAAATGAGGACTTTTTCCCTGGACGAACATTGCAGCATACCCTGTGATTTCTGAGTTGTCACACATCTCTGAAATTCCTCATGATTCTATCCCAACCATTCTCTTCTATTTCTCCGCATTAAATGACTGACCTCACTCCCTAGTTATCTAGCTAATAAGGCCTTGCCTTCAGCCCCTACTCCTAACTTGAGTTGGAAACAATAGCATCAGACTCAGAATAGATTTCAAGAAAACACTTTGCAAGCCTGAAGTAAAGATCTACCCCTGACAGGTACATCACATTGTGATACCTCTTAATAAGCAACATTGTTTGAATTCTAGGACATAGAACACACACACATACACATATCCAGGAGCAGACAGATTCAAGAAATCATGAGCTCATAATCTCTGGGATTTTGGTGCCAAAGCAATGATTCTGATTTCAGGAATTCCAGGGGGAATTTATACAAGGAGAATAAGTGAATGGGCAGAGGTGTTCAAGTAGAACAAAGAGCATGTTAATTATGGTTTGATTTTTGCATTAAATGCAACTTAAAATAGCTTATAAAAAATACAAGTCTATCACATTGTCTTAAAGATATTTTATTTTTAATGTCTACCTGTATGTATATTTACATATATACACATTAATTCATACACATATACACATTTTATTTCTATTTATGCAAATATATGCATACATGCCTACAGTTATATATACAAAACTGAAGAGTTAAAAGGTGACTATGACCATGACCAGATACATTTTTCTAAATTGAGTGGAATCAACTTAAAGCTTGTGGCAAATAAAACAGTGTTATTCTATATAAATTTACATTTTATAAGCTTTGAGTTTTGTAAGTAAAAAGAAAATTTTAAAAGTTCACATGGGAAAAGCAAGGGGCCTAGTCCTGGAGATTATTTAATATATCTAATAAGGACTGACACTATAGTGACAGATAAATCATTTTGTTACCTCAACAAAGATAAAAGAGAGAATAGAGAAAAGCATTTCAGAAAAACAGGATTTAATTTTTGAATTTAATTTTTCCTATGTAGTGGGAATTTTGAACAATTTCCTTATGTAGTGGTGTCCCTCTTCAGAACTTTTATATCTTAATAAGACAAAGTCTTTTATTACTTGCTTGATAAATATCCATCTTACTTAGAATTTTCTTGAGAGAAAAAAAGCCAGAACATAATGATTATTATTTATTTAAACGTACACATATGTGTATGTAATGAAATATACATTGAAATATGTATCTGAGAGTTTATTACAATGAACTGAAATCTTATTATCTGTTAATTAGTACGACTTAAATAATCTTTATACATATAAAATACACAGAGAAAAGAATATTGTTCTGGCTTGAATATACTATATATTATAGAATGTATTTCCCAATAAATCTAAAATTTCTTAGCTCTCCAAAAGGTTTTCTTATTTTGTATTTTTTTTTTTTTTTTTTTGAGACAGAGTCTCACACTGTCACTGGGCTGCAGTACTGTGGCACCATCTTGGCTCACTGCCACCTTCATCTCCCAGGTTCAAGCAATTCTCCTGCCTCAGCCTCCCGAGTAGCTGAGATTATAGGCATCCACCACGATGTCCAGCTAATTTTTTGTATTTTTAGTAGAGATGGGGTTTCACCATGTTGGCCAGGCTGGTCTTGAACCCCTGACCTTGTGATTCACCTGCCTCAGCCTCCCAAAGTGCTGGTATTACAGGTGTGAGACACCACGCCTGGCCAAGCCTTTTTATTTTTAATGAAGAACCTAGTGGTAGTGATATTTTTGCACATCTTCTCTATAGTCAAAATACTGAGCTAGACATTGTATTCTGGAGTATAAACAACAGAAAGCAAATTATATACTTTCAGACACTGAATGAAACATTATGACAAATAAGAAATTACTAACAGATTAGTATTATAGGGAGGAAAGTAAACATTTAAGTAAATTACTTACATTGTTTGTCCATGATTTAAACAGTTCTGTAAAAGAAGATCTGACATTAATATACGGTCTATAAGTTTACAAGTCAAATATAACAGTTGAAACAAGATACTCTAAAACTACCCAGTCACACTCATGGGATATTCCTCTCTATTCATTCAGCCCAGCCTTACCTGGCCATTTAAGCCCTTTGTGCTTAACTGCATTCCCCTTGCTGTGTTTCTGAGTAGGAATTTAGAGATTGTTGGTCAGCTCATGATAGTGAATACATTCTAAAGCCTTTTGAGGTGAGGGTCCAGTGAAGCAAAAAGCTGTAAAGATACACTATGACCTAAGACTCCAAATAGTAACCAAGCTAAAAACATCAGCCTTCACAACTTGCACAGTCTAAAGGAAGTGAGTGGTCAGTTCCCAGCCTCTGGACTTGGGCCCCAGGAATGTTCCAGCAGGAGAGCGAAAAATGTTAAATATCAGTTCACACTACTGCAGTTATCTTGGGAAGTGTAGGTCTTGTGGAAGTGTTTTTTTGCAAATTTCAGAAGGCCTGACACTACTCTATGCATTCAGATACTTTTTTTTCTCAGAGAACCCACTCTCAGGAGTTGTCACAGCCATAGCACCTTGACCACCAAAGTGAAACTTCGTACTCGGTATTTATACAGAAACATAATAAACAGCAAACATTCTACTCAATACTTTTGCCTTCCAGTGCTTTTATTCAATCCCAGCCTTTCCCATTACTATCCATTCACTACTTTTTCCATCTCCTGTAAATCCCGATGCCCTTCATCTCTTAATGACAAGGCATCAGGCAAAACTCTGTTACCCAACTGTTTTATCTTGGACCCACACACACTTACACAAACTTTCCCCTTCCCAGGCCCACTCCTGTGCTGGCTATTCTCTAACCAGCTTCTCCTACTGTGCAACCCTAAGTGGTTAATAAGTCAACTGATCCCTCTACATGCTCAACTAAAATCTAGAGTTCCAGAGAAGAATCTGCCTCCCTCCTTGCTGTTTCAGGGGGGAGGCGTATTCTTCTCTAGAATTTAGTTGAAACAGCAAGAAGGGAGGCAGAAACAGCAAGGAGGGAGCCAGGGGTGGTGGCTCATTCCTATAATGCCAGTATTTTGGGAAGCTGAGGCAGGAGGATCACTTGAGTTCAGAAGTTTGAGACCAGCCTGGGCAATGTGGAGAGACCTTGCCTCTACTAAAACTATAAAAAAAAAAAAAAAAAAGCCAAGCATGGTGGCATGTGCCTGTAGTACCAAATACTTGGAAGGCTGAGGTGGGAGGAATGCTTGACCCTGGGAAATTGAGGCAACGGTGAGGTATGATGATGTCATTGCATTCCAGCCTGGGTGACAGAGCAAGACTGTGTTTCAAAATAAATGTGTTTTATTTTTTGTTTTTTGTTTTTATCATTGCCAACTTTAAGAACAAAATTGGTTGAAAAATTCAAAATAGGTTTATATGGTTCTGAAATAAATCAAAAGGGGTGTTTGTGTTACTGATTTAACTTCCCACATTTTCTTAGGACAATGGGAACCCCGGTTTGCATTAACTGGTCATAAATGAATTATGTGGACCTCATCAAGCCACAAAGGTAGAAATATTAAAGTTTACACTTTTCCACAATTAATCTATAAGGTGAACAAGAAGCTAATAAACACATGGAACCAAAATAGACTAAAAGTTTTCAAGACTACATTTGTGTTTTAGATTCCATATGAAGAACTGTTTAAAGGAGACTAAATTCATACATATAAGAGGACATGATTTTTGTCAGCCTCAAATTTCTACCATCAAAGACTATACTTTAAAATGCCAATTTTCTAAAAATATGCTAAGAGTACTTTAACAGATATGTCAGAAAATACTAATACATTCCAGATTAGAAATAAGTAGTATTCTTTAATTAACACACTGGACTACACATCTCTAAAGTCTTTACCTGCCCCTTGCTTCTTATAGGATCCCACTCTATAACATGCTTAGCTTAAAAAAAAAAAAATTCTATGGCCTTTAACCAATTTTAACAGAACTTTTAAGAAACCAGTGTTTCTGTTATTCTCACCTTGCCTACAATGTCAGGAAAGCACCAAATAATGTCTAAGGACAAATCCTAAATAAAATGTAAGGGCAAAAACATAGCCAAGTTTCTCTCTCTCTCTCTCTCTTTCGTTTTTTCAGACTACTGAATTGGAAAAAAATCATGGTTTCTGGATTGCAAATCTATTCATCGGAGGCAGAAAATATTTTTGTCATAATTTTACAAATTTTTTTTCTTAGCATTTAGTTGTTTTAGGCTTTCAAGTCCCATGCAAGCCAGAAATAAAGGATGTTCTGCAAAGGTAGAGAATTCATTAACCAATGCTATGTATCCTGGTAAGCAGTGGTCCCCAATCTTTTTGGCACCAGGGACTGGTTTCGTGGAAGACAATTTTTCCATTGACCAGTGGAGCAAGAGATGGTTTTGGGATGATTCAAGCTCATTACATTTATTTTGCACTTTATTTCTATTATTATTACATTGTAATATTTGACAAAATAATTATACAATTCATTATAAGGTAGAATCAGTGGGAGGCCTGGGCTTGTTTTCCTGCAACTAGATGATCCCATCTGGGGGTGATGGGAGACAGTGACTGATCATCAGGCATTAGATTCTCATAAGGAGTGCACAACGTAGATCCCTCACACATGCAGTTCACAATAGGGTTTTTGCTTTTATGAGAATCTAATGCCGCTGCTGATCTGACAGGAGGTGGAGCTCAGGCAGTAATGTGAGTGATAGGGAGCAGCTGTCAATACAGATGAAACTTCGCTCATTCACCTGCTGCTCCTCTCCCACTGTGCAAGCCCAATTCCTAACAGGCCCTAACAGGCCACAGACTGGTACTGGTTGGTGATCCAGGGGTTAGGGACCCAGCTATTAAGAATAGGTAGAGGATCTTAAGCAAGGAGTATCATGAGTTTCAAGTCCTTGCCAAATGAGTACCAACCACAGAAATCCAGGACAGGGAAAAAAAGCTGATTCTAAAACAACGACAATTTGTTCATATTTGCTCTTTTTTTCCCACTTGATTACATTATTTTTCATCCTAAAAGATAAGCTAGTGAGGATGAGAACCTACTGGCATAACTACTGCAGAATAAAACCTGAGCCTTTGCTTTACTACAGGTTTTCGAATTTTGGCATTTCCCTAATATCTCAAGCATTGCAAATGGCATGTAATAAGCTCAGGTGCAAAATGTTAAGTGTTCCTTGTATCTCTCCATGTGCCGAGTACATAAAGCACTGTGTGCCAGGTCACTAAAGTCATCCACTATGTGGATGCCTACATTCCTCTTTGTTGTTATCATGATCCCTTGGGGTTTCTCAAGCTTAATGAGTCTATTCCAAGATGTATGTCACTCAGTTTGGGAATAACTGGTTGTGCCCTGAATGAATTAATGAGTTAATTAATTTAGCATGATAACTCATAAATAATGGCTTCTACCACACTTATTTTGTTTTTAATTTCATAAATACTTCAGAGAAAGAGAAAATCATCTTTATGGTATACCAAAAAAATGTACTAAAGTTATGATGTATACTGTACCATTGGAATAACAATTACTCCAGGATGAACGGAGAACTTCAAATATAATCTGATTTGTCTAACTCTGTTAAATAAGACTTTGGAGGAAACGGAGGCATCATATATTATTTGCATATAAGTACACTGCTGTTAAAATTTTTCTACCAGAAATCATAAGTCCCCATTGTTTCTCTGGACTTCTTGATAACTGTAAACCTCTACTACCAGGAAGAGGAAGAAACAGCACAGGAGATTTCCAGTTCTGCCTTCACAATTCACATTACAGTGAAACTCTTTTGACCCATCTCTTGAGGTCACGACATTTTTATCTTACTGCTTTCAAAAAGTATTAATGTAAAATCTGGAACTGAAAGGTGAAGCAGACTTAATTTTGGAAGTTCCTAAAACTAAAACTTGGTTACCCACACTAGATAAGGGTTATTTATTTAAATTGACTTGTTAATTGCCTAAGAACAACCTCCCCTGCTTGTTCCCTTTAAACACGGGATAACGAGTTTCCCATTCTCTTCAAGCCCCAAGATAGGGATATATGTTTTGAATTATTTTAGCTAAATTCTACCGCTCTGAAAACAATCACAAGAATTCTAGGTCCCTAACTTCCTCCCAATAAGTGAGAACAAGATACTAGACTAGAGGGAAGGCAGGAATTTTGAGTAGGTCAGGGAACATTACAGAGGTAAGTCACAAATTAAATAATTTCCATGTCATTTGGGCAATGTTTGTAGGTAAATTTGATACATTTCAAAATGTTTCGTTGACATCTAAGAAGGAAAAATATTCATCTGTTGAACTCTGGTTTTGCTAAAACTTAAGTATAGAAAAAATTTATACATTTACACAAATGTGTCGGGCAAGCAGGTGGTGAGGCTTTGAGTACCCAGCACATCATACCTGTAAGATATGGGAATGCAGTGACATGACTGAGGCTGATAATAAATGCAAAGTACCTTGTAACAACGAGTCTTCCCATAAAGATCCTCTTGTGAATTTTATGCTTAAACAAAATAAATATGCTTAAAACCAATTTGGGATAGCCTTTTATAGCATTTTATATTAAACCTTGAATAAAAATGTAGATAATATGTCAACTAAAACCAAGTGAGATGATAGTGATCAAGTGTTCTACAAAGCTAAAAAGTAAACCAAAGAGACAAAGGAAACAAATACTAAATCAGTCATTCTCATTTGATTGCTTTATTCTCTGAAAAGCCTTTCCTGACAACCCAGAGCTCCCTCACAAATTCGAGTTGTTTCTTTCCTTTCCTCCTAATAAATGATGAAACTAAACCCATGGAACTAAAACTGATTTTAATGTGATACAGCTCACTAACTAGCTAAATTAAGATTATTACTTATTCATATTCTTTGCACCAATGTCTCTGATTCACTGAAAAAAGGAAAACTGACAACCTTCAGTGAAATTTGTTAAAAGACTTTCTTAAGGTATCTTTCTTATGTAAGATAGAAAAGGCTTGAAGTTCAATTTACTTTTGTGCCACTTAGCTTTAACTAGGCCAGGTGCTATGGTTAGAATGGGTGACCAAAGTTCATGTGTTGGAAACTTAATTTCCAATGCAACCGTGCTGGGAGGTGTGGCCTAATAAATATGATTAGGTTATAAACACTCTACCTTCATGAATAGATTAATGTTATCTTGGGAGCGGGTTAGTTATTGCAAGTAGGCCTGTAATGAACTCAAGGTCCATGCTCTCCTGCTGTCTTGCCCTTCCACTTTCTGCCATGGGATGATGCAGCAAGAGGACCTTCACAAGATGCTGGCACCTCGGTACAGTCATGCACCACAACAACAGATCACATATATGATGGGTGTCCCATAAGATTATATACCATATTTTTACTATACTATTTCTATGTTTCGATATGTTTAGATATATAAATACTTAACATTGTATTATACTTGCCTACAGTATTTAGTACAGTAACATGCTACACAGGTTTCTAGCCAGGAGCAATACTTTATTGCACAGAGTCAAGGTCCAATAGGCTATCTGCAATCTCACTGGTCATTCCTTTTCTTGAATGAGCCAAGTTCCCTCCAGCCCAGGACTTCTACCTGTGAAGTTCCCTCTGTCTATAATGCCCTACACCACCCCACTCACCCACACACCCATAGACTAGTTTTATTTGAGACTTCCTTCAGCTCTCAATCTGACTCTCCTCAATACCCCCCACCCCACCACCCCAGCCTAAATAGTAGGCTATACTATCCAGGATTGTGTAAGTAAACTCTATGATGTTCTCACCACCACAAAATTGCCTCATGATGCATTTCTCAGAACATATTCTTGTCTTTAAGCAACACACGATTATGTTGGACTTCCTAGCCTCCAGAACTGTAGGAAACACATTTCTGTCCTTTATGAATTACCAAATCTCAGGTATTCTGTTACAGCAGCAGACAATATATGGAGACATCATATTTTTTCTAATCACTTATTAAAAAAAAACATGGAAAATTGAAGAGTGCAACTATTAGTTCTGATTAAAAGTTGTTTTGGCTTTTTAATTTAGCACTATTCAGGGTAGTGCTATTGAATGTGTATATATAGATATATATACATATAAAAGTACTCCCTATATAGATATTCACTAAATATAAAGCTTGTATGGTTTTTAAGGAATTAATTGAAGGCAGGGAGCATGCAAGGCACTATACCAGGCACTAGAGCACAATATCTTGACACTAGGGGAGACAGACAATTACGAATTAAATATATTATTAAAAATACTCTAAGTGCTATAGATAACAATAATGTTGCTGTAAGAAAGGGTTATGGCTTTTAAGTTACCACTAACCTCGACAGTGGTAGGGGTTTAATAAAAGTCAGACTGGGAGCTGAAGGAAATCTCAAATTAACTAGTCTACGGAGGTATGTGGGTGGGGTGTTGGAGGGCATCATAGATAGAGAGAACTTCATAGGTAGAATTCCTGAGCTGGAAGAACTTGCCTCATTCAAGAAAGGAAGACCAGTGAGGTTACAGAGCAGAAGAGGGAAAGATTCTTAGAGATGAGGATGGAGAGGTACACAAGGGTCTGCTCACACACAATTCATGTCTCTCCACCTGTACTCTAAGCTCCTTTACAGATCTAAAGGCAGTTTGATCTGTAAACCAGCTCTTTTACATGCCACTTTTGTATCCAACTGCGGAAATCCACTCATTTCCCTTTATTTTTATTTTTCATTTCCCTGCATTTTCTCATTGTTCAAAGCTCTACTATTGTTGTAAACAGGGTGACATTAAGAGAAAGGTTTGTTTTTAGGAAAAGCTCAAGAAAGGAGCCCCCAAACTGCCTAACACTTTTAAGTGTTACTTGTAGTATAACCATGTATCTCAATGTGATAAACCAGAAGAAACAATGACTGCCTCTGTTCCTGGCACTGGGAACTGCCTGTACCTGGAACTGGGAAATGGCCATGCCAAGATTTCCAGGAATAACAGTGCATGAATGAAACCGCATGGGAACCAGACAGGCAGCTTGGAGAAGCAGGGACTTTGTCAAATATTTAAAATAATAAAAGCTAACTTTCACTGAGTACTTTCTGTAGTGCCAGGCACTGCTCTAAGAACTTTACATTAACACATGTAATACTCTGTAGCTTTTTAAAATAGTTACACAGTTTCAGAGATGAGACAATGGGAAGAACTAACACATGAAATACTCTGTAGCTTTTTAAATAGTTACACAATTTCAGAAAGGAGACAATGGAAAGAACATAAATGAAGAAAGTGGCTGACAGTCCACAGATGCGAAGTAGTAGAGGCCGAATTTAAAGTCGGGCACCTGACTAGAGCCAATGGTCTTAGCAACTGTGCCATATACTGCCGCCATCTTTTCCAAGCTGGCCTAGCATAGCTGTGGGCTCCAGGTAGACTCCAGTGAATACTTACTGATAAATGACAGCCTGCAGGCTGTATTAACCGTCCCTTCTAATAGCCCCACTATGCTGGCACATGCTCCCGAGCCCAGCCTCAGCCCAGGATTCAGGGCTGCTCTCTGCCTGTAAAGCAGTGTAGCTAAGGGGAAGCTCAGCCCCCCGAGGTGTTTTCAGGCAGGACAACCCTGGTCATTGGAATGGTTCTGGGTGCCGCTGGGTGACCTCGGGCCTCTGGCCGAGTACCTACTCCACTTCCAGGGTCCCTTTCAGAGGCTTCTTGCATTTCTGGCCCCAACCTTCACCCCACACCCTCCACCCCCAGAGCAGCAAACACTACCGACGGGCCGTCGCCCCGGTTCTCCGAAAGTTGCCCTCCACACCTGACCCTGGCCCTGGGACCAGAACAGGCTCCGCGCAGTTCCCGCGCCCGCGTCCCCGGGAGGCGGCAGAAAAAGCCGCCCGCGCACCTGTGGCTGCCGCTGTTTCCGCTCCCGAGCGAGCCAAGGTCCAGAGAGCAGGGTCCAGGCGGTGGCTTCCTCTCCGCGCCTTCAGACTGCCAGGCACAGCTGCTGCGCAACCTGCTCCAAAGGCAGCAGGAAGGGAGTCTGGGAGTAACCTTCGCGCCCACCGCGGCAGCTCCGGTTTCGTTTCCTGGATCTTACGCACACAGCGCGGCTTCATTTCCCTGGTCCCTGCGCTGGCGCCTGGGTCCCGCAGGGCTGCTGGAGGAGGAGGAGCTGGAGGAGGGACTGCACCCACCACGGAGTGTGTGGCCCCCCTCCTCTACCCCCGACTCGCTTTCTTTTTTTTTTCTTTTTTTTTTTTTTTT
>NW_022436944.1:21171012-21229355 GCF_009761245.1 Sapajus apella | reverse complement strand
AGGCTGGAGTGCAATGGCGCGATCTCGGCTCACCGCAACCTCCGCCCGTTGGGTTCAGGCAGTTCTCCTGCCTCAACCTCCTGAGTAGCTGGGATTACAGGCACACGCCACCATGCCCAGCTAATGTTTTTGTATTTTTAGTAGAGACGGGGTTTCACCGTGTTGACCAGGATGGTCTCGATCTCTTGACCTCGTGATCCACCCGCCTCGGCCTCCCAAAGTGCTGGGATTACAGGCTTGAGCCACCCCGCCCGACTCGCTTTCTTGCTCCTCGGAGAGGCTCCAGAAACGTTTGTCCTGTGGTTAAGGAAAGAGGTGAACTGGGACCTCGACACCAGCTGGAACTGAAAATCATCAGCTGGGGAGTGGCTTCCGCCAGGAACTTTCTTCACTCTGGCTTCGACCTCTATCCTTCGGAAGCCCATGGCTTTTCAAGGCAAAGCAGAGGCAGTTTAGATGACTAATGAGGAGGGGGGTCAAGATTGTTTTTCTTTATGGTGCCTTTTCTTTCTTGCTGTCTTTCTCTTTCTTTCCTTCTATTAAATTTTGTTATATTTTTTAAAATCTATTTTTAAGCAGTTACTTGAATGTTTCAAAAGCTCCTTTTATTTTTTAAAATAAATATTGTGCCTAGATCCTTTTAAAACTAGTTTTTATTGTGTGTATTTAAATTATATGTATGACATATCCATCAACTCCTGTAATTACACATTGCTGCCCGTGGGGCAAGAGCAGCTATAATCTACTCATTTATCATAAATCCTGAATACTACTATCGTTAACTATAGTCCTCATGTTGTACATTAGATCTTTCCATTTGTTCATCCTACATGTTTGTAACTTTGTACTTTTTTACGTAAATTTCTCCATTTCTCCTGACTCCACTCCAACCTGGATGACCCTGGATAAATCAATGGTTCCCAACCTTTTTGACACCAGGGACCAGTTTCGTGGAAAAGAATTTTTCTGTGGACCACGGTTGGTTGGTGGAAGGTTTCAGGATGATTCAAGCACATTACGTGTATTGTGTACTTTATTTCTATTATTATTACATTGTAATAAAATATAATGAAATAATTATACAACTCACCATAATGTAGACTCAATGGGAGCCCTGGTCTTGTTTTCCTGCAACTGGAGGGTTCCATCTGGGAATGAGAAGAGACAGTGACACTGTAAGTGTGTTGCTTATGTCCAGTCTACTCTGTAATTGTGTTTTGGTTGTTGTTGCTGCAGAAAATCCTGCTTCACGAACGTAGGATGTTGAAAATGGAAGCAAGCTCTTCAGTGCTTTTGTGGCAATCTCAGGATTTGAAGCTGTCTCAAAATCCTTTTTTTTTTTCTTTTTTGAGACGGAGACTTGCTCTGTCACCCAGGCTGGAGTGCAGTGGCACGATCTCGACTCACTGCAACCTCCGCCTCCCAGGTTCAAGCAATTCTGCTGTCTCAGCCTCCCAACTAGATGGGACTACAGGCCTCCATCACCACTCCCAGCTAATTTTTTGTAGTTTTGGTAGAGACAGGGTTTCACCATGGTGGCCAGGCTGGTCTAGATCTCTTGACCTCGTGATCAGCCCACCTCAGCCTCCCATAGTGCTGGGATTACAGGTGTGAGATACCGCGCCGGGCCTCAAACATACTTTTAAGGTCACCATCATTTGTGATCTCAAGCAACTGATCCTCTTCTAGTGGGGACAAAGTTGATTCACCTGGCTTATTCACAAATGGGTCTTGGAGACATTCATTCCCAGTTCAGGGTTATTTTGTGGTTGGGACGTAATGCTTAAACTCTTTTGAAAGCTGAGATAGGTGATCATGCACCAGCTGAGAGAAAGAAGTCCCTGGCTCAGTCTCTTTCAAAATCTCTGCTAATGTTTGAAACGTCAAAAATCCCAACGTTTCACTCCTTGCCTCCATAATTCCAGTTTGGCTTTCGATGCAGCCACTTTATCTGCTGACTTGAACATAGCTGTCCTTCTCCCCTGAAGTGACAGGTTGAGTGCATAGAGCAGGCTGAATATGCCACACAAGCAAGCAAGTTTTGCAACCCATTCTGTGTCACTAAAATGTGTTGCCAGTGGTGACCATTTTTCTAGAAGAAATCTCTGGAGCAGCTCTCATAATTCAAAAATTCTGTCCAGTGACCTGCCTTTAGAATGCCACCTCACTTCTGTGTATAAGAGAAGATGTTTGTGCTCTGCGCCCATCTCCTCACAGAGCTGCACAAACAGATGTGAGTTAAGATCATGTACTTTCATGTGGTTGATAATTTTTGTCACATCCTGCAAAATGTTAACTTCAGGTGAGATTTTTCAGCTAGCCAGCATTTTTCTATGGATAGCATAGTGCGTATACTCACATTCTTGTCTCTTTGCCCAGAGTAGTGAAACCAGAAAGCCATCCAGTCATGGCAGCCATTCCTTCCATGCATATACCTGCACATATTGACCAATTCACTTTTCCTGATCTGTAGTCATTTAAAGAGTTAAATAGTTCTGCAGCTGTGGTTTTGATTGGCAACAAAAGCTCACACAACACATCCTTGTGCACATACTTCCTGAAAAATAAATCATACACACAAAAAGCATTGTTGCTTTGTTGTCAACATTGGTAACCTCATCAACCTGGTTTACATAGCATGGTGACTCATTAATCCTCTCTAACATTGTGCCTCGATATTATCTGCTATTTCATCAATTCTTCTAGTTATGGTGCTAGCCGAAACAGGAGTATGTGCCGTCTTTTGAACTGCAGCCTCTCCTAAAAGTTCACAACAAATGTCCTTAGCAGCAGGCAGGATCAATTCTTCACCAATAGTAAAGGGCTTCTTGCCTTTAGCAATGCGATTAGCTACTAAGAATGATATGCTCAGTGAAGATATATTTGGTGACGTGGTGGCCTTCAATAATTGCTTCTATGTGTTCTTTGTGTTCATGTTTTCATTTTTTTTTTTCATGAAAAACTCCAAAGGCTTGTCTTTTAATGCAGAGCACTTGGTCTCCGTGCGGCAAAGCAGTTTTGAAGATTTCATAACATCATTGGATAGCCGGTAACCACATATTATACAAAGCAAGCTTGGAGAATGTGAACCACCTGTTGTAATAAACCTGTAATTTAGGTAGGACTCTGGGTATTTTCCTTTAAATGCAGCTTTCTTTTGTTCTGCAGTCTTAGTCTTCTGCTGCCTCATCTTTGGATCTTTCTCCATTTTCAAAGAAGCTGTCCAGTGATGTTTGTTTTTCACTCATTTTGGCTAGGGTTAGCTTGTGGGCTTAGCAAAACTGTGACTAAGACAAGTGCACAGCGTGGGAAAGAGGTACAGATGAAAGCCGTAAAATAATGGCTGGGGCATGCACAGACTAAAATAAGTGTTGGATTCTGACTTAAAGCCTGCCACCAGGTGCAGTTATACAATTGAAGTACATCAATTTTCCACTGTAAAGCCTGGCACCAGATGCATCTTAATTGTCACTTATCACTTGCCGCTTGTCCCTCACTGGTAGGGTTTTGATGTGAGCCTATAAGCAATGTATTTATTATGATCTCTGTGCAGTCAAAACGCTCTGCTAATGTTAATCTGTATTTGCAGCTGCTGCGTAGCACTGGCTTCACTGCCTCAGCTCCATCTCAGATCATCAGGCATTAGATTCTCATAAGTAGCATGCGCATAGATCCCTCCCATGTGCAGGTCTGTGGCCTGGGGTTTGGGGACCCCTGCTATAAACCACTATTATATATATTTGACCTTTTATTTTCTTAATTTCAGCTATAAGTGAGATTATGCAAAATTTTTATTTCTGTATCCTTGGCTTATTTCATTTAGCATAATGTCCTCCAGGTCCATCAATGTGATGGCACCTGGCAGGATTTCCTTCCTTTATAAGGCTAAGATTCCATTTTTGTGTGTCTCTGTGTATGTATACACACACAATGGAGTATATGTATCTTTCTTTATACATTTGTCCGTTGATTGACACCTAGACTATTTCTATATCTTGCCTATTCTAAATAATGTTGCAATGAACATGGGAGCGCAACTATCTTCAGGAGGTGGTGATTCCATTTTCTTTTGGTATATACACAGAAGAGGGATTTCTGGGTTATGTGGTGGTTCTATTTTTAATTTCTATAAGAACCTCCATACTGTTTTTCATAATGGCTGCACCAGTCTATATTCCCACCAGCAGTGCACAGGGATTCTCGTTTCTCTATACCCTTGCTGATACTTGTTATCTCTTGTCTTGTTGATTATACCAATCCCAACAGGTGTGACATAGTATTTCATAGTAATTTTGATTTGCATTTTTCTGATGAATAGTGATATTGAGCACTTTTTCATATGCCTGTTGGCTATCTTTATGCCATTATTGAAGAAGCGACTATGCTTATGTCATTTTTGAAGAAGTGTTTAGTCCATTTCCCATTTTTTAAATTGAGTTATATAGAATACATAAGGAGGTTAATTCAGAAATAACATCTCTGTGCTGACCTTGCGAAGGAAGAAACTAGCCTTACCAAAGAATTTTAACTTTTTGATTATGTTACCAACACAAAATCTCTTTTTTTTTTTTTTTTTTTTTTTTTTTTTGAGACATTCTTACTCTGTCACCCAGACTGGAGTGCAGTGGCACAATCTCAACTCACTGCAACTTCTGCCTCCTGGGTTCAAGCAGTTCTCCTGTCTCAGCCTCTCAAGATGATTTCTCAGCTAAGTGTTGAAAGAAGAGTAGAAGATATCCACAAGCAAAAGGCAGCAACACAAACAAAGAAAGACCATGGTGTATTTTAAGAACGCAAGCAGTTAAATATGACTGCAGTGCAAGATGGAGCAAGGTATGGAGTTTACAGACTCCTGATTTTGAGGAAGAGACAATTAACTGTGGATCAAAATTATTGTTTTCTCTTTCATGGATAGAATTGTTGCTGACAAGTGGCTGTCTACTTGGGACTGTATTTCCTTACATAGAGATGTGGCCACATGACCAAATCCTAGTCAATTAGAATGTGAGAAGAAACAAGCGTTTAATTTCTAAGCAAGAATTTATAATAGGTGAGCCTTCACTGCTGTTTTCCATCCATTGGTTTAATGCAGAACATGATGAGATCTTAAGAGATGGCTGAAATACAGGCAAAAGAATGCCTTAACCCTGCAATTCCGCATGAATAAAAGCTGTCCATTAGCCAGAAATTCTCAGCTTGATAGTCATATAATGGAGAAATACTTCTGTTGGAAAAATTTTTATAGCAACTAACACTATCCAAACTAATAATCCCTGGAAAGATTGGGAAGGAGTCATTCGTATAAGGTTGTACACTATGGAGAAGACATTGGCTTTTATCTTGGAGAATAGATTGAAAAATGACATAATTTTAAGTATGATAAAGTCACTATTAGGCTCTTGTTTTAGAAAGACTAAATTAGTGATAGTGTGAAGAATGATTTGTATGATAGGAGAAACAAGCAGCTAGATTGTTTTAGTTACAATTCAAGTTCAAAATAATCTAATCCTGAACTAAAATAGTGAGGTGGTGTTAAGTAAAAATGAAAGGAGGGAGGTCTCTAAGGGATTTAAAAAGAATAGGTGGTGCTTGGTGACTCAATAGATTTGCGGAAGAGGAAGGAAGAGAATTATCTTAAGAATGTTCCCACCTTGGGCAATTGATAGTACACATATATATGAGGGATTGCAGAAGAAGATTTGGGGGTAGAGCGTGGTTACATTAATTTAGCTTGAGAGGCTTATGGGACATCAAAGTTGGAAAAACTGATAGCTTGTTAAAATAAACTTGCCTGCCTCTTAGAAGCGAAAAAGCTGTACGCACAGTAATTGAACCCATGGTTTAGGTAGATCAACACTGCTGAAAAGTTATTGCATGAAGAGTAAGTTCAAGTATGGGAAATTGGGACACCCTTGTTTAAAGATCATGGGTTCTTTAACCTTTCTTAAAGCAAACTGAAAGGGAAGACCTAGACAGTCTAAGACAGCAGTGTGATTTTACTGAAACTAAGACATGACAGACTTAAATAAGGAAGTAATGAATGGTATCACAAATTCCAAGGAAATAAAAGAAATTGTAGTTGTGGTGGTCAAGTCCTGCAAGATGAAAGATGTGTAAGATAGCAGTGTAAGAAAGATGTCTAAGATAGCAGTGTGGTTTTTCTGAAACTAAGATGTGACAGACTTATATAAGGAAGTGATGAATGGTGTCACAAATTGCAAGGAAATAAAAGAAACTGTAGCTGTTGTGGTCAAGTCCTATCTCACAGTTCACGTAGTATCTTGTCCTTTTGTTTGCTCCTAATGACAGTGAAAGAGTGCTCACATATACCTTGTGGTCAAACACAATGTCTAATTCACTCTTCTCTTCTTCCCCCCAGTTCATAAAGGAAAGGAAGTCAATAATCAGAAGATATAACCTGCAAGGTTATGCCACTATCTGAAGCCTACTGGGCAGATGCTATTTGGATGGAAAGAAAATAGGATCTCACAGTGTAGCTTCCAGTTTTACTAAGGTAGTTGTTATTTTTTTCTTCAGGCAGGGGAGAGAAGGAGAGAGCATTCTTTTTAGCCAGCAGGATGGGAGTGATCATGCTGCTGCATCACGTTTCTCTGGGAGGTGGCACAGGCTGAATCTGTGAGGCTAACCAGTTGCAGCTATGATTTTATCAGGCACCACCTGATGAACTTGACTGCTTCAGTTCTTCACTTTGCAAACAATTACCACTTACCACAAATCCAAACCTCCCAAACCAAACAAAATGGTTAGATTTAGGGCCTAAAGATTTCTACTTATTTAGACAATTGTTGAATGACCATCTTAAGAAACAAATATTATTAGGTGTTTTTTTTTTAAAGCTAGAAATTGAGGAACAAATAAATAATTTTATAGATTTCTTCTTTGTTGGGAACCCAACCATGTGAATACTTGCAAAGCGAGTTTCACAGGACGGGTGGTCGAGCCCAGGCACAGGGACGCCTGCCTGATAGAGGGAAGTTGAGATAAAGTTGAGTCAGGAACAGAAAAAAGGAGAATCCTGTTAAAAGATAACCAGGTGATCGGAACCAGAAAATCCTGCAGTCACAAGGAACAATGTCTCAATATAAATGTTTTTTATGAGCACCAGGAATGACTATCACCTTTTACGACCACTGATTGTGTGTCTCTGCCATCCTTATTGTATTAGTGATCTGTTTTTTCTCTTACACTGATGTAAACCAGAGCCTGAAAAATGTATATAATTGAAGCCTTTGAGAAATAAAGTTGCTGGTGGAGCACTCACTCCCCAGACCTCCTGACCCCACTTTTCTGTCTCCTAGTTTTCCTGCGCACCCCCCACTCAGGTTTTGAATCCTCTTGCTGGCCGAGAGGTCCCGCCAGACTTTTTGCTTTTAGTTCAATATTTAAAAGTTTTCATGGGCTCTAACAATTAAATATCTTTATCAATTACAGAACGGTTAATTTTTATTATGATGGGGGTGGAAACTATATTTCAGTGGTTTGCAGAATCAAAGGGAAGGGAATGAAATACAGACAATAAGTTTAGAATTTTTAAAAAATAACTTTAATTACTGTTAACTAAGCTTACTTAAAAGAAATTGTAGGCAAATATCATTATCATTAACCATAAAATGTGATGAGAACCTAAAAGGGAAATCATTTCACCACAAATCCATGGAATTCAACATTTATTAATTGGAAACATAAATTTTCCTGGAGGTATCACAAGCAAAAACAAGGAAAGAGACACTTTACTATAAAGTTCTGTGACCATTTTGAAACCCTATTAACTGAAAATACTAAGATTCAGATATAGGGTGTATTTGTCAGGGTTATTCAGAGAATCAGGACCAATAGGAAGCAAACAAATGATAGAAAGGATATATTGGGTGGGATTGGCTACTGGGACTATGGAGGCTGAGAAGCTCCATAATTTGCCATCTGCAAGCTGGAGACACACAAAAAAGCCAGTGGTATAGTTCCAATCCAAGCCTGAAGGCCTAAGAATCAAGGAAGGCAATGTGGGTCCCAGAGTCTAAATGCGTACAAATATTATTAATATAAATGCAAATGCTGATGTCTGAGGGCAGGGGAAGATGGAAGCCCCAGCTGAAGAAGAGAGTGCAAAATCATCTTTTTCTTTGCCTTTTTTGTTCGATTTAGTCTGTCCTTCAGTGGATTGAATGTTGCCCACTCACTTTAGTGAGAGAGACCCTTACTCAGTCTACTAATGCAAAAAGTAATCTCTTCAGGAACCACCCTCACGGTCTGTGAGAGATAGAAAAAAACAAATTTGTTTTTTCTATTCTCACACACTACTCAGCACTCACTTTCTGACAATGAATGTTTATGGATTTTTCTCCACATGCCAACAGGACACCAACTGGGTGTCCTATAATTCAGTTTGATTCTTACACTATCTACCTGGGGTTAGAGTCAGATCCTATAGGTTAAGGGATCAGTTCCAAAAGAATGCTCCCTCACTTCTGATGCCAATCACAAGGAATAGGATGTCATTTATACTTCTTACCAGCAGGCTATAAATCAGGTTCTCATGACCCACTCCCGGGTTTGATTAATATGTTAGGATGGCTCAGGAACTCAGGGAAATAATGGCAGTTACTGATTTGTTACATAAGTGAAGGATATGACAAAGGATACAGATGAACAGATGAAGAGGTCTGGGGGAAGGGGGTGGAGTTCCCATAACCTCTCTGAGTATGCTACCATCTAGGTTCCTACATGCATGAGGCAATCCTGAAGCACCCCAACCCCAGTCCTTTTTTTGGTGGCTTCATTATGTAGGCACAATTGATTACATCATAGGCTTAAATCAT
Organism: Sapajus apella; assembly: GCF_009761245.1. Classification (NCBI taxonomy): domain Eukaryota; kingdom Metazoa; phylum Chordata; class Mammalia; order Primates; family Cebidae; genus Sapajus; species Sapajus apella. The sequence continues at coordinate 21,220,518 of NW_022436944.1, read as the reverse complement.
AGGCCATTGCTTATCTACTCAAGTTTTAGCCTCCCTCCCTGTGTCCCCAGAGGTTAGATGTTGAGACTTTAAAGTTCCAACCTCCTAATCACATGATTGTCTCTCTTGGTAACCAGCCCCATCCTGAGACTATCTGGGAGCTCACCAACAGTTACGCATTAGAACAAGAGATGTTCCTATTATACAGGAAATTTCAAGGGATTAATGAGGGTCTCTGCATCAAGAACCTGGATCAAAGACCAAATATTCGAGCAAAAGATCCACCTAGCACTCCTATTGATCAAGAAATTACAAAAGTTTTAGGAGTTCTGTGCTGGGATCCAGGGGTGGAAACCAAATATATATTTCTCATTACCTCACAGTATCACAAATCAAACCCAGAAATAATGCTCAACAGGCTGTTGGGCATTTCTTTGCCCAGTCAGTTTAACACATATAATTAACCATCGCAAAAGCGTTCATACTTCTGAGTAACATTTGGTTAACATACTGAGTAACATTTCGTTACTCAGTCAGAGAGTAAGCTTGGATGTCAAATTCATACTCCTTTATGAATGCTAAATTTAAACAAAGCAAAGTAAAGTATCACAAAAACCCATAAAGAATCAATAATGCCTTTAGCTCTTTAAAATCATTATAAATCTGTCATGTATAAATCTAACCTGAGTTTAATATAGGTTAACATATTACATAAGGTCTATAGATAAACATCACAATTACTTGCACTCTATCTTGTTTGCCCTTTGCTTGCTGTGTCCTCTGATCACTTTACTCTTTATTTGTAACACCTACACCCAGGTCACCAGTGGAACCAACATTGAAAACAAACAGTAACATATGGCAACCACATATGGTTTGTTAGATGCTAGCTCTACTTTCACAAGTTCAGTACTGATAGTTTTCCAACATTTTATCTACATTTTAGAAATGGAAATATTTTAATCTCAAGTTTTCCAGTAATGATACACTCCTAGTTATTTCTTTTGTGGCATATAAGAAATATATATGTTTTGCTGCAATTGTACGCTGCTAGTTATTTCTTTTATGGTATATTTCTTATACCACATATACTTATGTGCAGCATATAATTGCAGTGAAACATCACTAATGCTTATTGCGGGTTTGAAAATTCACACGGTGAACGGAATTCATCTGCAAACTAATGTAATACAAATTTATACCAGAGAGGGAATTTCATTTACAGATTGAGTCATTTATTTATCTGCAAAGAGATAATCATAAAGAATTTTTCATAGCTAGTTTGATAAATATAATGTTCTTTCAAGGAATGTAACTTTCACTTGTTATTAGTCTGGCAAGCAGATTAAAACCTTTCCTTCACTGAGTACTAAATGTCTAATTCATTCCTTTGCAAACTGGGGTATTACCAGGTTAAATTTACTCTGGGATATGTAGTTGAGAAATTCAAATAATTCACAATAGATGGTTATAGATTTTTAATGTTCATAATTGTAATAAAGTTTTACAAATAGAAATAAATATCCATCATTTTTTCTGTTCTTTTTTCTTCTGAATAATTTCATGAAGATAAATTTCCAGGTGGGTTTCTGGGTCATAGTGCTTGAACATTTTGATACTCTTTGTCTATCTTGTCAAAATGCTTTCCAAAATAATTTTACCAAATTTGCTTTTACTTGAACATTTCTTTATACTTCTAGAATAAAATAAATGAAATATAAGATATGTTTATTCATGAAAGCTGATATGTACTTAGATTATTATGCTTTAAAATAGATAGCTAAACATGATTTGAAGAAGTAAAATAGTTTTGATATAGTCTCTATGTATTTATAAGCACATCTACATGATTTTTAAGGAACTTAAAACTCTTTCTTACACTATTTTAATATGAATAATACTAAATATTTAATACATATAATATGTATAATATGTATAACATATACAAACACCATTTTAATAGGTATAATATTAATACAAGGAAATAATAATAGCATGAAGAATTTGAAAAGGAAAAATGAACTATTCTATATAGATGTCATTTGCCTAAGATTGTTACTTACAGTGAGAAATTAAGCTAGCAATTTCCCAATGATTTACCTGTCTTAACGTCTTCAAAAATGATGAAGTAGTAGGATGAAAAATAAAAAATACTTTCTTTATTGTGACTTAGTAGAAGACTCCTGTTCAGAATTCAGAATGCTCTTAAGGGACCAGTGCAATTGTGACATGAAGGACAGAAAGGGCAAACTACCAAATCAAGGTGATGATTCTAGGGCCGTATATCATAGACCTAAGCTTTTCTTGAAGCTGCTTGCTATAGTTTCGATGTTTGTTCCCCAAACTTCATGTTGAAATTTGATCCCCAATGTTGGAGGTGGAGCCCAATAGGAGGTGCTTGGGTCATGGGGGCGGATCCTATGTAAATGAGCTTTGTGCCATCCTCACAGTAATGAGTGAATTCTCACTCTGCACTTTCCTCCTCTCTCTTGCTTCTTCTCTCACTATGTGATCTGTAGAAACACTGGCTGCTTTTCCCCTTCTGCCATGAGTGGCAGCAGCCTGAAGTCCTCACCAGAAACAGATGCTGGCACCATGCTTCTTTTTCAACCTGCAGAACAGGGGGCCAAATAAACATTTTTTAAAAACATAAATTATTCAGTCTCAGGTATTCTTTCATAGCAACACAGTGGACTAAGTAATTTCTAAATCTGGATATTTCTGGAGTGTTTGTGTGCGAAGTGGTGCTAGGCCACTTTTTTACAAAAGTTTTATATATTACAAAGTAGTAATTTGTTGCATATTTTACAAATAATATATAGAATGTTTATAAAATATGCAAATAATAAAAATTCCTAAAACCTTACCACATATTAATAACCTCTCAAACATAATGTGCTTCTTTCCTGTCTTTCCTGTGTGTGCAGTCCTATTTGTATTTTTAATAAAATTTCCTCAGACTGTTGATACAATTTACTCTCCTACTTTCCAATTATATATGACAATTGGATCCCCATAAATATATTTCAAGGTTTGCATATCATTTCATCTAATAATTACATCATAATATATTTAAACATTATTATTATATATAGCATGGCGAGCAAACTTATGCATCAAATATATGAGCGTCTGGAATTATTTGGGTGAATTAGAGTCCTAGGAATAAAATTATTAGGCAATTAGTCCTCTTTGTTGTTGCTAACAAGTAGTGGTACAAGATGGAACTAGGGTACATGGAGAATAAGGACTCTGCTATCTATTTTATCCATATAGGCTTGCAGATAGAATACAGAAAAAAATATGCAAGAAACACGCTTTCTATACCTCAGCAGTTAGTTTGGCGGTATGAAAGTTGTCAGAATCAAAATGGAATCACTAATGACTGCATTAGGAAACCCTGACAAATAATCCTGAAAAGGCCGTGAAGAGAAGGTTCTCAAGCTTACACGTGTGCCTGATAGTAAAAAGGACTACAAAACCACAACCTTGCACAAAGGTCACCACAACCTTACACAAAAAGTACTTCTGCAAGAATGTCTGCCCAGTAACTGCCTGTGCAACCTCAGATTGGCATTACCCTTTTTATTGATTTTTGTAGTCAAAGATAATTATTTCAAAATAATTATGTACTCATTTTTTCTGTTAAAAACCTTTGTCTTTCTTTACCTTCCTGAATATGAGCATGGTTTACTATGGCAGACATGCTCCAATTGTAGTGCTGTATTCTCAGATAAACATCTTGTCTTTTAGAGAGCCCCTCTAGTTGCTATTTATGTTGACAGCAGTGCTACTAGTTTTAGGTAAAACATTTTATGGCATAGTCTGGGGCTGATATTTAGCAATTATGTGCCTGCATACAAGTTATACAAAGTGGTTCACACTTATATTAGTTTTTTTTTTTTTTTTTTTGTCATTGTTATTGCCGCTCTCATGTAGATTTAGCAGCATGTAGCAACACAAATTTGTTGCCTCACATCTGTGCGTGACAGAACTCTGGGTAGGTTTGAATGGTGTATTGGTCAGGGTTCTCTAGAGGGAGATAACTAATAGTATATATCCATATATGAGAGGGAATTTATTAAGGTGAATTGACTCACATGATAACAAGGTAAAGTCCCACGATAGGCCATCTGCAAGTTAAGAACGAAGGAAGCCATTGGTGTATCAGTGCGAGTCCTAAAACCTCAAATGTAAGGAAGCCCATAGTGTAGCCTTTAGTCTTTGGCCAAAGACCCGAGAACTCCTAGAAAACCGATGGTGTAAGCCCAAGAGTCCAAAAGCTAAAGAACTTGGGGTCTGATGCTCAAGGGCAGAAAGCATTCAGCACTGGAGAAAGATGAAAGCCAAAAGATTCAGCAAGTCTGCTCTTCTGTCTTTTCCTTCCCACTTTATTCCAGCCATGCTGGCTGCTGATTAGATGGTGTTCACCCAGACTGAGGGTAGGTCTGCCTCTCCTGTCCACTCACTCAAATGTTCATCTCCTTTGGCAACACCCTCACAGACATACCTAGTAACAATACTTTGCATCGTTCAATACAATGAAGTTGACACTCAATGTTAATAATCACAAATGGGTTCTCTGATCTGGGTCACATGAGATTGAAAGGTGCTGGTCAATTGGGCTCTTACTAGTGGGAAGCCCTGGAAAGAATCCATTTCCAAACTCCTTTAGTTTGTTGGCATAATCCATTACCTTGGGTATGGAGAACTGAGGGCCTGGCTTCGCTTCCTTGCTGGTTGTCAGCTGGGGAACCATCCTTAGCTCCACAGGCGCCCCTGCATCTCAGGGCAAGTGATTTGTCTGACCTCCAATTCTGATGCATCTTTTTGACTGCCTCATCTGCTATTTAGGCCTCATGTGATTACACTGAATCCCCTAGATAATTCAGAATGCTGTTCCCATCTTAAGGTCTACTGATTGGTAGCCTTAGTTAAATCTAGACTAATGATGATCAAATAACCAGGGTATGGAAAATTTGGGGAGAAATCTTTAGAATTCCATTTATTATAGCATTTATTATAATTGCTTGGCTACCATGCCATCACAGTTATACTTTTGGCTATCATTCCTGAATATAAACTAATCCTCATAGCAGTAAGATGTGTCAGAACCTTGGTTATCAGCACTATGCCTCTAGTCAGCATTCATAGCTGAGGGAAAACCAGTTATAACCCTGGTAAGACAAAGTATTGGACTCTAAACCTTGATTTTATAGCTGTTTTATCATGTGGATGGTTCTAAGCCACCCTCAGCATTCTATCAGAAGTTCTGCAAGCTAATTCCCTATCTGGGAGGCTGGGTCCTCAAGAATCAATCAAGTTAAACTTTACCATCCATATTGCCTATCAAAATGCTTGTTTGAAGTTCTGATATTTGGAAAAATGGAGCTTTTTTGGTGCTTAACCTCATGTTCACAGACAATAATTTGGTACAGGTCTGCAGTAGCTCCAAATGACCCCAAAATCTGTTAGTGTGGTATGCTATGGAAATGCTTATTTTGGATCAGAGTTTGTGAAAATTCAGAATCCATTTTTTTTTTGGAGAAGACTTGAGAACTTCAAAACACCTCATGTACCCCATGAGTATATATACCTACTATGTACCCACAAAAATAAAATAAAAAACCTTGAGACCTGCAATAACCACAGAATATGAGTTACAGAGGGACCTCTCAAAAGAAGTGCATTATCTCCCATTATGATTAGAGCTGAGTCACCTTTGCAAAGTACTTCAAGCACTCGGTATTAATCCATTTTCACACTACTATAAAGAACTGCCTGAGACAGAGTAATTTATAAAGGAAACAAGTTTAATTGACTCACAGTTCTGCATGGCTAGGGAAGCCTCAGGAAACTTACAATCATGGTGGATGGTAAAGGGAAAGCAAGGCATCTTCTTCACAAGGTGGCAGGAAGAAAAATGAAAGCAGTAAGAACTACCAAACATGTATAAAACCATCAGATTTTGTGAGAACTCAATATCATGAGAACAGTATGGAGAGAACTGCCCCCATAATACAATTACTTCCACCTGTTCTCTCCCTTGTCCTGTGGGAATTATGTGGTTTATGGGGATTACAATTCAAGATGAGGTTTTGGCAGAGGACACAGCTAAACCATATTATTTTACCTCTGCCCCCTCTCAGATTTCATGTACTCACATTTCAAAACACAACCATGCCTTTCCAATAGTCCCCCAGAGTCTTATTCCAGCATCAACCCAAAAGTCCAAGTCCAAAGTCTGATCTGAGACAAGGCAAATTTCTCCCACCAATGAGCCTGTAAAACCAAAAGGAAGTTAATTACCTCCTAGATACAATGGTGATACAAGCATTGGGTAAATACACCCTTTCCAAATGGGAGCCGTGGCCAAAATAAAGGGGTTACAGACCCCATGCAAGTCCAAAACCCAGCGGGACAGTCAAATCTTAAAGCTTCAAAATGATCTCCTTTTATTTAATGTCTCACATCCAGCTCACACAGATATCAGAGGAATTCTTTCACAGTCTCGAGCAGCTCCACCCTTGTGGCCTTGCAGAGTACAGCCTCCTCACAGTTGCTTTCACAAGCTGGCGTTGACTGCCTGTGGCTTTTCCAGGTGCACAGTGCAAGTTGTTGGTAAATCTACCATTCTGGGGGCTGGAGGACAATGGCTCTCTTCTCACATCTCCACTAGGCAGTGTGCCAGTGACGGCCCTGGTTGAGGCTCCAACCCTACATTTTTTTTCACACTGCCTAGCAGAGGTCCTCCACGAAGTCTCCACCACTGCAGCAAACTTTTGCTGCATATTCAGGGGTTTCCATTCATCTTCAGAAATCTTGGTTGAGGTTCCCAAACCTCAATTCTTGACTTCTGTGCACCTGCAGGCTCAACACCACATGTAATCTTCCAAGTCTTGGGGCTTGTACTCTCTGAAGCAACAACCTCAACTCTATGGTGGCCCCTTTTAGCCACAGCTGGAACACAGGGAGCCAAGTTCTGATACGCCACAAAGCAGCAAGGTTCTGGGCCCAGCCCATGAAACAACTTTATCCTCCTATGCCTCCAAACCTGTGAAGGGAGGGGTTGCTGTGAAGACCTCTCACATGCCCTGGATACATTTCCCTCATTGTCTTGGTGATTAAAATTTGGCTTCTTGTTACTTATGTAAATTTTTGCAGTCAGCTTAAATTTCTTCCCAGAATATGGATTTTTCTTTTCTATTGTATGGTCGGTCTGCAAATTTTCCAGACCCTTTTGTGCTCTGCTACTTTTTTAAACATAAGTTCCAATTCCAAACCATCTCTTTATGAATGTTACAACTAAATGCTTTTAACAGCACCCAGGCCAAATCTCAAATCCTCTGGTGCTTAGAAGTTTCTTCTGCCAGATACCCTAAATCATCTCTCTCAAATTCAAAGTTCCACAGATCTCTAGGGCAGAAGCAAAATGCCACCAATCTTTTCGCTAAAGCATAGCAAGAACCACCTTTATTGCAGTTCCCAAGTTCCTCATCTCCATCTGAGAGCACGTCAGTCTGGACTTAATTTTCTATAGCACAATCAGCATTTTGGTCAAAGCCATTTGACAAGTCTCTAGGAAGTACCAAAATTTTCCACGTCTTTCTGTCTTCTGAGCCCTCCCAACTGTTTCAACCTCTGCCTGTTATCCAGTTCCAAAGTTGCTTTCACATTTTTGGGTGTCTTTTAAGCAGTACCCCACTCTCTATGGGTACCAATTTGCTGTATTAACACATTTTCACACTGCTATAAAGAACTGTCTGAGACTGAGTAATTTATAAAAGAAAGAGGTTTAGTGGACTCACAGTTCTGCATAGCTTGGGAGGCCTCAAGAAGCTTACTATCATGGCAGAAGGCAAAGGGCAAGCAAGTCAACTTTATCACGAGGCAGCAGGAAAAAGAATGAACTCAGGAGGAACTACTAAACACTTATACAACCGTCAGATCTCATGAGATCAAGAGAACAGCATAAGGGAAACTGCCTTCATGATTTAATTACCTCCACCTGGTCTCTTTCTTGACATGTGGGGATTATGATTCAAGATGAGATTTTGGGTAGGGACAAAGCCAAACCATATCAGACTTTTTCATAAATCATATATAATTTTTTTTTTGAGACATAATCTCACTCTGTTGCACAGGCTAGAGTGCTGGTGGCATGATCATAGGTTAACTGCAGACTTAATCTCTCAGGCTAAGTGAGCCTCCTACCTTAGCCTACCAATACCTGGGACTACAGATGTGGACCATCATGCCCAGCTAATTTTTACATTTTTGATAGAGATGAGGTTTCATTGTGTTGCCCAGGCTGGTCTCGAACTCCTGCGCTCAAGCATTCTGCCTACTTTGGCTTCTTAAGTGCTCAGATTACAGGTGTGTGTCACCATAGCTGGTGTATAATTCTTTTTCATAGAAGAAATTAAATATTTTATTTTGAAAAAGAGTATAGTTGTCTCTTGGACTCTTTGGGGGAGTGGTTCCAGAACACCCCTCAGATACCCCAATTTCTGGATGCTTAAGTCCTTATAGGAAATGATCTTGTATTTTCATGTGACCTACAAACTTCTTCCCCTATACTTTAGGTCATCTCTAGATTATTTACAATATCTATTAAAATGCATACTTCATTTATGCAGATTCAACATAGTAATCAGCACAGCAAATTCAGGTTTTGGTTTTTGAAGTTTTATCACATTTTTTTTCTGAATATTTTTGATCCACACTTGGTTGAATCCACAGATACAAGCCCAGAAATCCAGAAGGCCAACCAGCTTCATAAAATATGAAACAGAGTATACAGAGCTACATAGATTAGCTTCTTTTATATCAAAGTAGCCTGGTCTTTCAGTGAATACAACTTTGCTTGCAATGGTTATTTCTCTTTTTACTGGCCAAGGTAAACCCATGGTCCGCTCACATTGGAATATTTAAATTTAACTTGCTCTTTTATTTCCATTCTTTCTCTCTTTCTCCTTCTCCCTTTTATTTCTTTTCTTTCTTATTTTTCTTCTGTTTTGTTGTTGTTCTTATTGTTTGATTAAATTTCTGGCAGGTTTTCTCAATTTATCATTCTAACCTTAAGTTACTTTTAAATTTTAGTATCCTATTTTCAATTCTTCCTGCCTCCATCAAATATCCTTTTAAAAAATAGTTTCTTATCCTTGTTAGGTAGATTTTTTTTAACATTCCACAAGATATTAATTATGTTATTAATTGGGGTTTTCCCCCCATCTTTTTTCTTTCTACTTGCAATATCTCTATTTCTTATATGTTTTGATTTTTCTTTTTCTGAAATGTTTCTTAAATGTCTGGGGATTTTCAGATAGTACATTTTATGTTTATGCCAGAGGAAGTAAAGTAGCGGATCTCAGGAGCAGGGCTTGTCCATCAATTTTCCACACTATATGGTGATTTGGTAAAAAATATGATTTTTTGAGGTATTTCCAAAAATTTTAGGGCATTTTTTGTTCTTTAACTATTTTATTTCTCCAGAGAACATTTTTGATGTTCTATTGCCAGTTTTTTGTGTCTCCTAGAAATATTATCAGAATAGTGAATATGTATTATTTAGTCCTCCCATGTGTCAATCAATGAATAACCTGTTTATCTATTGAGTAGACATAAAATTGGCCAGTTAATTCATCTTAAGATTCTGTTTTTAAGTTACAGAGTGACACTCATATTTTAATATTGCCTAAACCCATTTTATGTTTTATATGTTATATTTATGTGTTCCAAATTCTAAAAGTGCAGTTTAGATATTTTACTACTGAAGTCAAAATAATAGTGTTTATAACATCCAAGATGTAAGATTATTGTATTAGTCTGTTCTCACACTGTTAATGAAGACATAACTGAGACTAGGTAATTTATAATGGAAAGAGGTTTAATGGATTCACAGTACCACATGGCTGGGAAGGGCTCACAATTATGGCAGAAGACAAAGGAAGAACAAAGGCATATCTTACATGGCCATGCGCAAGAGACCTTGTGCAGGGGAACTCTTGTTTATTAAACCATCAGATCTCATGAGACTTATTCACTATCACAAGAACAATATGGGGGAACTGTCCCTATGTTTCAATTATTCCCACCTGGCCCTGCCCTTGACACCTGGGGATTATTACAATTCAAGGTGAGATTTGGGTTGGGACACAGCCAAACCATATCGTTCTGCCCCAGCCCCTCCAACATCGCATGTCCTCACATTTTAAAACCAATTATGCTTCCCAACAGTCTCCCAACGTCTTGACCTATTTCAGCATTAATACAAAATTCCGGAATCCAAAGTCTCATCTGAGACAAAGCAAGTCCCTCTGTTTAAGAGCCTGTAAAATCAAAAGCAAGTTAGTTATTTCCTAGGTACAATGGGGGTACAGGCATTGGGTAAATATATGCATTTCAAATGGGAGAAATTGGCCATAATGAAGAGGTTACAGGTTCCACACAAGTCTGAAATCCAGTGAGGAAGTCAAATCTTAAAGCTCCAAAATGATCCCCTTTGACTCCATGTCTCACATCCAGGTTATGCTGATGCAAGTGGTGGGTTCCCAAGGTCTTGGGCAGCTGTATAGAAAGACCATGGGAACCACCAAATATTCTTTTAAAAAATAGTTTCTTATCTTTGTTAGGTAGTTTTTTTTAGATTCCACAATATATTAATTAGATTATTTTTATATATGCTTAATAAATGCATCAGTCTCTGCACTTTGGCACAAGAATTAGGAACCAGATTTGTGTATTACTAAAAGAAAATAAAACAGAAGCTTAATTTTTTGTTTTATTTCATAGTACCATGACTGCAGTACTATGCAGCTTTTCCAGGTACATGGTGCAAGCTGTCAGTGGATCTACCATTCTGAAGTCTGGAGGACAGTTGCCCTTTCTCACAGCTCTGCTAGGCAGTGCCCCAGTGCCCTCAGTGCTATGTGGGGGCTCCCATCCTACATTTCCCTTTCACACTGACCTAGCAGTGAGCATTTCACTCCTGCAGCAAACTTCTGCCTGGACATCAAGGCATTTCTATACATCCTCTGAAATCTAGGTGGAGATTCCTAAACCTCAATTCTTGACTTCTATGTACCCGCAAGACCAACACTGCCTGTAAGCCATCAAGGCTTGGGGCTTGCACCCTCTGAAGCAATGGCCTGAGTTCAATGTTGGCCTCTTTTAGCCACAGCTAGGATGCAGGGAACCAAGTCTTGAGACTGCATAAAGCAGCAATGCCCTAGCCTGGCCCACAGAAACCATTTTTTCATCCTAGGCCTCCCAGCTTGTAATGGGAAGGGCTGCTATAAAGACCTCGGATATCCCTGTAGACGTTTTTTCCATGATTAACATTTGGTTCCTCATTACTTATGATAATTTCTGCAGATGGCTTGAATTTCTCCTCAGAAAATGGGTATTTCTTTTCTATCACATTATCAGCCTGCAAGAGTTCTGAACTTTTATGCTCTGCTATTTTTTTTAATGTAAGTTCTAATTCCAAACTATATCTTTGTGAGTGCATAAAACTAAATGCTTTTAACTGTACTCAAATCACTTTTTTAGCACTTTGCTGCTTAGGAATTTCTTCTACTAGATACCCTAAATCATCACTGTTAAGTTCAAAGTTCCACAGATCTCTAGGGCAGGGACAAGATGCCACCAGTTTCTTTGTTAAAACATAGCAAGAATCACCTTTGCTCCAGTTTCAACAAATTTCTTATCTCCATCTGAGACCACATCAGCCTGGGTATATTGTCCTTATCACTATCAGCATTTTGGTCAAAGCCATTTGACAAGTCTCTAGAAGGTTCCAAACTTTACCACATTTTCTTGTCTTCTTCTGAGTTCTCCAAACTGTTCCGATCCCTGCCTGTTACCCAGTTCCAAAGTCATTTCCACATTTTTGCTTATTTTTACAGCAGCACCCCACTACCCCATACCAATTTACTGTATTAGTCTGTCCTGGTGTTGCTAATAAAAACATACCTGAGACTGGTATAAAGGAAATTTATAAAGGAAAGAGGTTTAAAGGACTTACCATTGCACATGACTGGAGAGGCCTTACAAATATGGCAGAAGACGAAAGAAGAGCAAAGGGACGTCTTACAGGACAGCAGGAAAGAGAGCCTGTATAGGGGTACTTCTGTTTATAAAATCATCAGATCTCATGAGAGTTATTCACTACCAGGAGAACAGCATGAGGAAACTGACCCCATTTTTCAATTAGTTTCACCTGGACCCACCTTTGACACATGAAGATTATTACAATTCAAGGTAAAATTTGGGTGGGGACACAGCCAAACCATATAATTACTGACACATGCAGTGCCATAGCTACCCCTATTTCATGAACATACGTTTCTCTCAAATCATCTTGGTAAATGTCTGGCTTTCTAGGTAGTTATCTGAGCTTGTAGTTATGTAAAACTCCTGTTTGTTTGTTTGTTTGTTTGCAAGGTTGTAGTGGAAGATTGACATACCCTCCATTTTGAAATTTCAAAGATGAATATTAGTGAAGTCTTAGATATTATAAATATATGCTTAGATTTTTCATCTGTTCTACAATAAGAAAATTAATGTTTATGGAAATTAATTATATCCAAACCACAGTGTTTTTGACGCCATGGGGAACAGACACAAAAATTGTTCTGAGTCAAATCCCAGAATCAGCTCACAGTCTAATAAAGAAAGTGCATCAAAGACAGAAGGTAATTAGCTATAATACACAGTAGAATATAGTAATTTCATAATAAACTTAACATTACATTTAATTTGCATGAAGTGAATGGAGAAAGGAACACAAACTGGACAAAATTTAAGAACAATTTTGAGGCAGAAACTATGTTGACATTAAAAGCTAAATTAGATCAGGCAGCTGCCTGTTCAGCACTTTGGGAGGCTTAGGCATGAGAATCCTTTGAGGACAGGAGTTTGAGACCACCTTGAGCAAGATACTGAGATCCCATCTCTCCAAAAAAACAAATATAGGAAATGAGCCCGGCATACTGGCATGTGTCTATGGTCCTAGCTATTCAAAGAGGCTGAGGTGGGAGGATTTAAGCCCAGATATCAGGGCTGCAATGAGCTGTAATCACACAACTGTACTCCAGCATGGGTGACAGAGTGAGACCCTGACTCAAAAATAAAAACAAAAACAAAATATGAAGAGCATTAGGATAGGTAGAAAAACAGGAAATAAAAATGTACTAAGGGAGAGGAAAAAGCATTAATTAATTCAGGGAAATCAGAGTGCCTCAAGCATAGTTAAATTTGAATAAAGCTAATCAGGCTGAGATTTAAAATTAAGATGCCATTCATTTTGCTTCAGAATCAAATTAGAAAGATTTTAAACTGATATTTTTACTTTTTAACATTGAGGTTTCACTGTCTCCCTCCCTTGTGGACCAATACATGTGCAGGTTTGTTTTTGTTTTTTTGTTTTGTGATTGTGCATAAATGTGTGAAGGGCAGGAATTAAAATCTGTATCCTGTGTGGTGATTTTTTATACCTTCTCAGCCCTCACAGCTGTTCAATTTGCAGTCTGAATAACAAACATTTCATCCTGCAAAGAGATTTACATTTTGGCATTCTCTGGCATAAACACAGTGAATGATGTACCTATATAAATGTCTTTTGCGTTCACAAATGCATGTGGCGGATCCCATTTTATGAGAACAAAGGGATAGAATTAAAAGTTGAATATCAAAAGTTGAACTATGTTTTACCTCCCACAATGAAACAGAATCATAAGTCATAGTAAAGAGTTTAAGAGTCAATCACTGTAAATTTTTTTTATATTTATTGAATACATGTTTTTATAAATCAATTCTACTTTACTTATGGTGTTTATTTTTTCAAAGTCCATGTTAATTATGATACAAGGCAATACAATAATGTTTCTGTACATTCATCTCGTGGAAAAGTTGAATAGTTCATTCAGAGTGGTTATTAAAGACTGTGGGTAAGAAGGAGATAACATTAATTTCCTGCAGCTGAAAATGTTTTATAATATATATATTTGATAAAATTTTCATTTGTTTCAGAAAAGTAATACTAACATCTAAGAAAACAACTAGCAGTTTGTCAATTACTTGTGACAGTTTATGAATCAATCATGGGAATTGTACATTGGTAATTTTTCTTTTCTTTTATAGTACTATGAAATAAAGCAAAAACTTAAGCTTCTGTTTTATTTTCTTTTATTAATACGCAAATTTGGCTCCTAATTCTTGTACCAAAGAGCACAGTGACTAGTGCATTTATTAAGCATATGTAAGCAAAACAGTCAGCAACTGAGTATATATTTGTTTACGTGAAATCTATATGCTTTTGATTACTTTTTCTTGTTTTGGTTAGTCTTTATCGCTGATATTTACCTTCATTTGAGAATTAAAAGATATAATATTTAAAATTTGTGGATTATGCTTCTTATTAGAACTTATATTAAAACATTTCCTTGAAAGAAAAACTCTTAATTCAAGTAGAAAACAAAAATTTTCTTTGGATTATTATACTAAATCATAGCCATCCCAGGAACATAGTAATATGTTCACATTGCAGGTGTAATTTACATTTTTCTTTTTCTTCCTTAACGGATGTATTAATTTTTCAAATTCGTCAAAATACAGTGGAATTTTGTTTTTAAAGTTTTCTTATGGTTTTTCATGTACTTTTGTTTTTTCACTGGTCAGCTGTTTTTTTGGTTATCTTGGTTTTCTATGCTTCATATACATAGTGGTTCTTAGTTCACTTATATTTAAGAATGGAAGACTGATGACTCTTGTGATTTTTCTCTGTTGTGTATGTCCATTTTTCTGCTGGGTCTCTCGCACTACTGGCAGGGCTAGGGTTGGGAACTCAGGTAGAGACAGTGTTTATCACAGTTAGAGTGAGCAGAGGAGAAAACATTTTAGCATCTTCAGATGTTAAAATGAGGAGAGCTTCATCTTTTGCATGGAAAGCCACTCTAGAAACTTCAAAACCTTTGTTCTCCCTGTACAATTAATTAATATTCAATAAGAGTGCTAATTTAGATTCCTGATAGTATAAAGCTGGGTTTCTTATGCTTAGTGTTCATTGAAATAAGGAAGAGGCTAGTAGTGATGATGTGTGGGACACCTGACTAGCATATTTCATTAGACAGACTTCCAGTTAATTCTGTTTTTAGTTGTTCTTCATACTCCCACCTTGCATGGCATTGCTGTCTTTTATCCAGGTAGCTCCCTGGGATAAGGACTTTTTTCCATCATAGACTGTTCGCATGTACACATTTAGACTGATTGATAGGTTCACATATTCCTCAATCCATCAGTGTTCCAATATGACTTGGAACTTCAGCCTAGAATTTAAGAATATCTCTTTAAAAATAATCCTGTGCTAGCTTTGGCAGCACATATACTAAAATTGAAACTATACAGAGAAGATTAGCATGGCCCTTGCACAAAGATGACATGCAAATTTGTGAAGCAAATTCAATAGGTTATTTTATCTATCAGCATTTGCATTTGCTATAATTGTATTGTGGACTTAGAAGAGAAGAGAGACAAGTTCTTATTTTCAGTGCACCATTTTGAACTTAAAAAGGCATTTTCAGACACTTGGTTTAAAAAGATCAATCTAAGCCAGGCACGGTGGCTCATGCCTGTAATCCCAGCAGTTTAGGAGGTCAAGGCAGGCGGATCACAAGGTCAAGAGATCAACACCATCCTGGCCAACATGGTGAAACTCCGTCTCTATAAAAATACAAAAAAAAAAATTAGCCAGGCGTGATGGCATGTGTCTGTAGTCCCATTTACTTGAGAGGCTGAGGCAGGGGCATTGCTTGAACCTGGGAGGCAGAAGTTGCAGTGAGCCATGATCATGCCACTGCACTCCAGCTTGGTAACAAATCGAGACTCTTTCTAAAAAAAAAAAAAAAAAAAAAAAACCAAAAATCAATCTTGATGAAGAATGGATTGTAGGATGGAAGGCTGGTGTCAGGGAGAATAAGCAGGTTTACGAATAAGATAGTGACAGCTGTGAACACACAAGAAGAAATAATTTCTTCCCTTAGAATGACAGATACAATTTTAATGTAAATATATTATGTAAATATCTAGACTACATTCTATTCTAAATTATATTTTAATTCTATAATTAGGGTCTACATAATTAAAATTTTAACTGCTAAATTTAATTATTAAATTATATTTTTCAAAATCTAATATGGAACCATGACACCTGGATTTGCATGCAACCCATGTAGAGGAATTCATTGAAAAGTTAGAAGCTGTAACTCTTTATCTAATTCTTTAGTTTTCTTTGTGTTTTTCTATAACCTCAGAAAAATTACTTCTCAGCTTAATCTTTTAACTCATTATTAATAAAATGTTCAGGCTTTTGATCCTGTAATAACTACCTCACTCTTACCAGAATAACAGGTTTATTAAGCTGTTTTTGTAGTATTATTCTCTGGGCTTTGCTTATATTTCCAGTCATTCCTCTGCAGCAAAATAAAGTAGTCCCTGCCTCATTAGGACCTGGAAGTGCCACCCTCTTCAAGACCATCATGGTTGTTATTACCTATTTATGTTAATTCCAAGTTATTTTTGTTACATTTTTAAAAGTCACTTATTTTATCTGATTTTTGATTTTCAGTTGGCTCAGATGCATTACATTAGGACCCTCTGCCAAATCAATTTAAATTGCCTTCTCCAAGGCCTAATAGTATTCTAAGGTCTAAATCCAAAGAAAATAACTAAATCCTATATTTTTGTTAATTTACTGTAGCATTTAGCCTGGTTAATCACTGCTCTCTTTATATAAATCTCTCCTCTCTTAATTTCTAAAGCATCATACTTTTGTTTTTCCTGCTATTCTCCAGGCAATTTTGCTCTATTCCTTGTGGACTCTTCTGTTTTTTGAAGTATGGTATCCCAAGGCTTTCTTTCACTTTTTACGCTTATCTTTTCCTGCTATATAGCTTCAAGGTCTTATGTCATGCACTCATGGTTTAAATTCCTAAGTTTAAAACTTTAAGCTAGAGCATTTTCCTGGCAGGTACTTGCAAATTTTCTGGACTTTGATGTTCCATAAGCACCTCAAGAAATGAATTCCACCTTCTTAATTTCTCTTCTTACTGCACTTACGTGCTGGAAAATAAACTAGTAATGAAAGTATTATGGTATGCTTTGAAAAATTAGGTATCAAATAATTTCAGAGTATACATTTTATCCAATTCAGTATTTTGATGAAAGGTTGCATACATCCTCATAAATTATACACCTAAGATATACTCATGAAAATAATAATTAAAAAAACTTTTTAAAAAGGACGGATATATCTTTCCCAACTTGAACACTCATGTTGGATTGATGCCATATCAAATAAAATCACCATGGAATTTTGTGAAATAAAATACTAACAATTGAGATTTAATATGTTGGGTAGTATGATAAATCCCAGGAAAACTTATACATCTTTATGAGTTAAACATTGTGACAAATAAATCAATTAAAAAAGGAAATAGATATGCAGATAGATATTTCAAAGATAGATTCATTTAGAAACAACTAAGAAGAAATGTTAACAGTAGTCGTATAGAAAAGAAAGAAATTATTTTTAAAAACTTTATTCTTGACTTTTTTTCCTGTGAATTCAAAGAATGTCACAAGTTTTTCCTTATAAGGCAAATCTGAATAATTATTTTTAACAATAGATGTACTTTAACAATTGAATGTGTGAAAGCTGGGTGTACTTATATGTATTTTTATCTCTATATATTAAATGGGTTTATTGTTCAAAAATTTAAAAACACAGAAATATTTAAAGTACTATTTAATTCCCCCTATTTTGCCTGACCCTACACTGAAATAAATGCTGTCAAAATTTTGGCATGTATTCTAGAATTTTAAATTTCAGAATGCCCTATTTAGTGCTTATGCAATTATTTTGTTTATTAACATTTTAAATGTAGCATTTCATTTCATTCTACTTCATTTCAGAGTTCTCATGCTCTGAAAAGTGCTTGTTTTTCCTTTACTTATAAGATTACAGATACTTTTCATCCCTGCTTCCTTCCTGTTGGCCCCCATCTACTTGGTTACCAAGCTGTCTCATTTTTGAGGAGAGAATTCCATTCTATGTTTGAACAACCATTTATTAACTAAGTCACCATTGGTGAACATTAGTATGTCTTCATTTATTTATTAAGAATATTAAAACAGTGTTGCAGCAAGCACCCTGACCCATATTTTAAAGCTTTTGTAATTACTTAGGAAACCTATAGGCAAAGTTGCTTACTCGACTAAAATATACATTTAAAATAAATGCACTTGAAGAAAAATTTCTCTCCTGATTAGTTATACCAACTTATCCTAGTGCCAAGATTGTATACTTTCTTGAATCTTTGATAACAATGGATAATTCAGATTTTTGAATCTTCTGATTCATTTCTTTAATAGAGAATTTGAAGATAATTTTATTTTTACTGGACATTAACACTTTCTTTCAGTGGTTTTTATGTTCATGTGCTTTTCCTATTTTCTTTCAGTACATTTTTCTCATGATATTTGCAGAAGCTCTTTTCTCATTATAGATAAGCACTGTGTCTTCTTTTATATTGCAATTCTTTTTCAATTATGTTAATTTTCATTTGTCCTAGTTGTTTTTTAATTTATTGCATGAGAAGAATGTCAATGTTGAAATTTACATCTCTGTTTTTATATCTAGGTTTATATTTGTGTGTGGCCTAAAATCATATCTTAATTTTTCTAAATGATAGTATTAGATAGCAATAGTTTCAGCTTCATGTTACAGTGTACCTAAACACTAGTGACTTAAGCAATAACACCATTGCTCAGTTAAGAATAACACCAAAGGTCTCAGTTAAGAATTTTGGAGGTAGGTAGTCCAGGACAGGGAAAACAACTTCATTATATCATCAAAGACCCTTGTTCCTTCTGTTTTTTAGTTTATAACTTAAGAGTGTACGCTTGTTGACTTATTCACGAAAGTTCACTGCTCTATTTTCAGGTATCACAATTGTGTTCCCTGGAGGAAGAAGTAATCAGAAAAATAGAGGCAGCAACATTTTCCCCTTTTTACAGAAAAGTAAATGCTATACTAAAAGTCCTAACAGACTTATGGTTATGTTTCCTTGGCAAGACCTGACTGCACAGGGCCCCTAGATACAAGGAAGCTGAGAAAGTAATAGACTTAGGCCTGTAGAATACACCTATAATCTGGCTATCATGCTTATCAACATATATCAGAAACATTTTATGTGGCTTTTAGATGATTGCATACCTGTGCTTCTGCTGTAGCAAATAAGAAACATAACATTTTCATAATCTTCTTCTCTCTTTCTTTCTCTATCACACACACAGACCACACATTTAGCCTCTAGATTGGTATGGACAAAAAGAAGTTTGGAAATACACTAGCCAAATGAAAGTGGCTCCATATTGGCTAAGGTTTTCCTTATCAGAGTTTATTGAATGATTAGTTAATAAATCGCCGTTTATTTATTAAGTTATTGCTTTGAAAACCTTTTATCATAAATTGGCTTTCCATATAGAGTAAGCATCATTATATGCTGACCATTTATGCAATATATTTTTTTAATTTCTACTAAGACCGAAACTGTCTTAGTTCCTGTAGTTCTTATTTGTACTGAGAAGCTGTGAGAGCCAGTAATTGTGTTTCTGGGACTTGGCTGCCAAGAATCAGGAAGACGCATATTCCTATTTATGATTGCGTGTCTATTTTTCCCAACTTGTTTTGTAGGCCAGAATAACCTCATTCATTAAGCTTGTCTGACTAAGTTAAATTTAGGAACAGCCCTTGGGAAGAACTTGTTTTCCACAAAAAATATATGTTGTTCTGAATTTGATCACAATCATACGGGTTCCCCAGAGTTACCTCTAGGAGGTTAATACTTCTCTCAAATCTTTACAATATTGCTGTTGATCCAAAAGCTTATCTCACAATTTTGAAAGGTGAACTACGAATTTAAAATACCTTAGACTAGATCTATATCCTGGCTGCCATTCTTTTAAATGTATACCCTAAAAAAATCAATATGGCTTTTAGGTGATTTGCATACCAGTGCTTCTGTTATAGCAATTTTGAAATTTAACCCTTTCCACTTCTCTCTTTTTTCTCTATCTCACACACACATTATATGTAATTATTTTTTGATTTTATAAGAATTGAATCATAGTTGTGCACACATGTAAAGTGTTTTTTCTTTACCAGCTATATTATAATTTCCATCCTATCTGTCTATCTTGCTAGGTATTTTATCATCTAAAAATCTCATTCTAAGTAAAGAGAACTCCATTCTATGTGTGAAACATAATTTATTAAACAATTTACCATGTTGAGTATTTTATATATTTATGTATAGTCTTTTTACCTATACTTTTGTATAGTAAAAAGACTTGTAGGCACAAAGTAAAATAATTTAATTTTTATATTTCTCATTTTCTAAGTCTTCAATATATTGATGTTGTACCTGGTCATCTCTGATGTTATGTAAAATTGAAACCTTCTGTTTTCTTGTGAGGTTCAAGGCAGGCCATTTATATGTGTGGAAGTGCTTTGAAATACTCTAAAGAATTCTAATAAATAAGATGAATGATATCATTGTTATTATTGTTTGAAGGTTAGAGCTCTATAAAGAGATTAAAGGCTAGAGATCTATAACTGGATTCCAGAGGGACATTACAGAACTATAGTTTAAAGGCTCAAGCTAAAAGAAAGTCTTTACAAGGAAGCCAAAGACTGATTACTAAAGCTTTTGAATGCCAAATGTTGGATCTGGCCTTAAAAATAAAAGTTATACTATTTTGTCAGTATTAGAAAGGAAGTTGTTTGTGACATTGGCTGCACCTTAGAATTACTAGTCATTTTTCTTTTATATAAAAAGAATTAAGTGACTTAAAAGATACTTTTAGGGATTTTGACTTAATTGGTACAGAATGAGGTCTGGGTATGGATATTTTTAAAAATAGCTATGTTATTTAAACATTTAGCCTGGGTTAAAAGTCAATATAGGATAAAGTTGATTTTTCTACATTTATGTTGCTTTTCCCTGCTTCTGACCCCTGATCCTAACTCTAGACGGAATATTTATTATGGTTTTGTGTTCTTATCACCTTGTTATCTTAAAAGCCTATTTAAAAAGCTGGGACATTTGTATCCATTGTTAGACCTACTTCCACTTGCTCATTGACCTTGAGTCATCAAACTGGAAATGGACTCCACGCATGTATCTTGGCTTGGCCTATAAATTTCCTCTGAAGGTGGTCAAGATGCAACATACAAATGACCAAAAATGAGTGGATTTTCTGCACAACTTTAAATAATTTTAGATTTTGTGTACTGATGATTTAGCTCTTAAATGACAAATAGAAAATCAGATTTGATACTCCACTTTCAATTAGATGCTTGATTCTATGGTGCTTTTATTTAACTATTTGTAAGCCAGTGGTACTCAGTTCCCTTAGAAAAATAGGAATATATGCATTCACTAAATTTATAGAAATTGTCTATCAATTCAGTCTGCTCATTAAAAATAGTAATTACTAAACATTCATCATGTGCATAATACATCAACAAGTATAGAGTTTCTCAGTTGATTAAAACATAACATCAAATTTCACCCTTCCATATACAAAATTGATGTGATTTATTTTCCAGATTGCAGAAAGAACAAAATAAACACTCAATAGAAATTTGTATTTTCTAGTTTCTGCTGGTGTAGCTAAGCAATGCCATCATAATGTGAAGTGTTGCTGCCATCTGCAGCATGAAAGACTTATTAAACGTGTATATTATCAAGACAGATGTAACTAGATTTTAAAAAACAAGACCTATTTAATTTTCGTATTAGTCTTTCTATGTATTTTCTACAGCTAGCTTTCAACACAATTAAAATATGATATATTTTAAAACATTCAATATATTTAAGAACATAATATAGGTGCCAAAATGAATACTGACATTTTATTTTGTTATTTTGAACAGGCAATTAAATGGTGGACTAAAATAGCCTTTATGATTTATTGATACTGGAAAATATTTTCTAAATATTTTATGTTTAATAATTTTTTTATTGAATTACTCCAATATAATGTAAACTTTTTCTCAATGGTATTTTTTCAGGCTTACACATTGGCTACTTGATCTCTTATATGGAATAATAACCACAAAGCTATCCACAGAATAACATCACAGATATACTGTCAGTGGATAAAAGATTTAAAGTTGTTTATATGTTGCCTTTCTAAATAGAAATAGCACACAATATTGATGAGAATACTATTAATTCAGGTCTTAAAGGAAAAAAAGCTTCTCTCCCCTAGTTTTCTGGATTCTCATCTTATTTTCTTTTAAAAGTTCTTTCCTTCTGCCATTTCCTGCCCACTCATATTCTTCATTCTAGAAGGCTGACAGAAAGCTAGCAGTTCTGTAAAATCTAGCAAGCTACTTAATCTGTTTGAGAATTGATTTTTTTTTCATCTGCACTTTTGGGCTTATAATGTGTATCATTGGCATTAGATGAGAAGTGTATGTAAGAAGTCTAGCCCATGTCTCATAACACTTATTAATGCTAACCTTACATATTTGTGAAACAGTAGTCTTATGTTTTAGTTTTGTTTCAGGCAAAATATCAAATTTTAATATTTGAAACTTCTTATAGTTTCATTGTAATTGTTCTTAAAAATACATTTATAATTAAATAAAAAATGTCTTGAAATGCATTTTCATAATGTTGATAATAATATTTGACAGTCATAAAAGAGACTCAGTCAGCAAAAGCTACTATTTTTTCCATTTCTTTAACAAGATTTAAAAATTAAAAAAAAAATATAGATTCCTTAAATTATTCAATTCAAATTATTTAAATATGTGATGCCTAAATTTAACATCTGGACTGTTAGAATGAACCATAATGAAGTATACAATTCCCACCTATTTTTAATGTCAAAAATTTCACAGCATAAGAAATAGAAAAAATCCATTTACATTTATTTAAAGAAATTTTATTAAAAAGAATTTTTCCTTTTAAGATAAGCAAACCACAATGTAAGGAGAAAGGATAAAAATCAAAGTGTATAGAAACGAATAAATGCTTAATTTAAAAAGTCAAAATATGATGAACAATAATTTCATTTCCCCTTATTTTAGCAATTAAAGAAACTGTAACATAAAACTGCCAAAACAAGAATAAGAGTAAATTATGAAGTGTTAAACGGTTGTTATTTCTTCAGTTCATTTTCATTTTGAAAACAAAATATAACAAATCTAAAAATAATACGTCCATAAACCTCTCATTAAGGCTTAAATGAATCAGAATTTCAGTGTGCTGTTATATATACTGTTTGGGCTATAACCTTATTTCTTCAGATCATCTATCCAAACTTCTTTTTTGTAGAGAAGTCGGATTTATCTAACAAGCTTTAGCTTCCTTCCTTCAAGATATTATGGGATAGGAAAGATATCATTTGATTCCCCCTTAATACCTGTGGATTCACTCAGACTGTTTCTGAGTTTCAACCTAGTTTCTAAACAATTTTCAAAGCCCCCAGAGGATGCTTTGGCCAAATACAGACAATGTACATAAATTCAGGAGAAGAAAATATTAGTTAAATTATGATCTAGGACCATTACTTGTAGGACACCTGGGGCACAGCTGAGTGGGAAGATGTGACCCCCTAGCCTAAGAGAGTCTGACCTCATTAAGCACATTCTGATCTTATGCAGCCTCTTCATTCTTTGTCGTGCCTACTATATTTGTATGTCTTCTGTGCCTTTGTTTGTGTTGTGCTCTTGGCTTGGAATGTTCTCCCACTTCTTGGCTTTTACCCCACCTAGCTTTTACCCCACCTAGCATAGAAGACACATAGTCAACTCATGGGTTGTTTGTTACCTACTCTCTGGGGTATTAACTTTCCACCCTAAATGGTATTGAATGCTTCCTTTTTTGTGCCTTTGTGGTACATTATTTTTATTGTAGCACCTGAATTGAACCTGTTTTTAGGAGTGTCATGGCCATACCTTCAGTTTCTTAAAACAAAAATTGGAATGAACTGAGTCTTTATACTAGAGTTCTTAAAATCCTTTACCTTCCATATTCAATTTCTGTCAATTCCCCTTCCTAACCTTGCCTTGCAAAACTCTATGCGATTTAGTCCCTGGTTAATTTTCCTACAGCAGCTCATTTCTCTTTCTCTCTTGTTTACTGTACTCCACACTGGCTTCCTGTGCTTCTCCAAATTGTCCGGTTGCTCTTGACTCAGAGTCTTTGCATTTCCTTTTATATCTGCCTGGAACTCTCTTTTCCTAAATATTCTTAAGTCTTGCTTCCTTCTTTCTGGTCTATGCTAAAATGTAACAGCAGTTCTATTTCTATCTTGTTACCCTGAATTACTTTTTTTTATGGGTTTGAGGGTATAAAATTCTCATCCTCCTAGGAAAGAGTTGATTGTTCACTCTTTGCATTAGCAATCAAATGAGTAACAATCAAAACTAGTATTAAACCTGTTTAGTCAATCAATGATTGAATACAAAAGTACACACACTTCTGAAAGACAACCGGAAACATGTCCTTCACGTAATTTCTGAAAATCATATAATCAGCAATAGCTTTAATCCAGTGAACAGATTCCTGAGGGTCAGCAAGTCAGCAAATATTATTATAGTAGACATATTTACCTAGCTACAGTTAATACTCCATCATTTAAACTCCACACTTTCCCAAAGCCCTATATAATCTACCTTCTTTTCTTATAAATTCTGTCTTGCAAAACCAGCTCTCCCTTGCCTGAACAAATAGTAAGTTCAGCTTATTGTTTTAGATATTGAGTGGTAGACTCCTTGTCAATATTTGTGATTACCTATGGTAACCTTATCACGTTGTTATCTGTTGGGTTATTATCAACTCTATTCTATGTAAGCTCCCCAAAGCAGGCACATTGTTGCTTTTGTTTACTGCCATAACTTAATGCTGACATTGATGCCTAGTGCAGTGTATGCATTCCACAAATATTTATTGAAGAATATTTAGAGCAGGGACAATACACAATTGAGTATAATATGTCCAGTGCCTAATATGGAGACTAGTACATAGCAGTGGTTTCAAAAACATTAGCTAAATGATTGAATGAATAAGAAAAAGTTCAAGAGATCTACTGTATTCCTGAAAATTGCTAAGAGAGTAGATTTAAGTGTTCTCACCACCAAAAAAGTGAGACGATGCATATATTAATTGCCTCAATTTAACCATTCTACAATGTATAGATATTTTTTCAATACATTATGTTATACATGATAAATATTAGTTTTTTATTGGTCAGTTATAAAATAAATAAAAATGAATGAATGATTAATTTTCCATGCATGATTTAAAACATTTTAAGGGACATCCTTGAAGTAAAACAGAAATAATTCAGATCTTAATGGATCTATATAGTTCTCATAAACTCACTTCTCATGATGAAAAGATGCCCACTAGCCTTTTTGACATCTCTTTTTGAAAGACTTAAAGGCATTGCAATTTCAATGACTAAAGCTGACCCCATGCTCTTTCCCCCAAACCAGATCCTCTTTTAATATTTCCTCTGTCAGTAGATGGCATAGGCCAGAAATCCTTTCTCCCTTACATTGAGAGAGTAGGTAGGAAGCAACTGGTCAGGCAGTCAGTTAGGGTGTGTCCTCAGTTGATTTATTTCAATCAAAAGAACAGCTTATAGGCATAAATAAAAAGAACTTGCACAGGAGGGCTTGCCTAAGACAGGGCCACAGCTGAATAGATAAGGCACGCCACACAGGAGACTTGCCAAGACATGTCTGCAATGGAAAATTCTGCCCCCTGACACATGTTCAGTAAGGGGAACAAAGCAATATGGAGTAACTCAAGGTAAGGGCCTGAAGGCCCACTATGAGGACAGGGTGGAGCTACCAGAAATTTGTACCTTATACAAAGTAGATACATAGCCCTCATTGGTTTCTTATAAAAGCATCTGTATTCAACTGTAAAATGACAACCCTTTTTGGGGACACTTCTCTATGGCAGAGAGCTTTCTCTCTTTCCTTTGCTTATTAAACTGCTGCTTTAACTTCACCCTTGGCAGGTCACATTCTTGATTTCCTTGGCTGGCTGTGAGACAAAGAACTTTGGAAAAAATTAATTTGTAGTTTAAAAGAGAATAGCCCTTCCCAGAGCAAAACTGCCTCTATGAATCTCATGAAAGGCCACCAGGTTAGAAGGATGAGAGGGGCCTGAATTCTGCTAAGATGTGGGTGTAACTAAATGATTACCAGCCATTATACTGCAAGTCACAAGATTTGCAACTTCCCCAATTACTCCTGTGAATACCGTTACTATTGTAGAAACTAAGATTGGCTTTTTGAGATGTCTTTTCAGGATTTTGCATTTTAAATAACCAAATGGTCCTGCCCAGACCAGTAACTCCTCTGTGGCTTCCACCCAGAAGTAGACTCAGTGCATGAAAAAACACTTTTCACACTCCTATGTTTGTATCCCCAACCAATCAGCAGTACCCATCCTCTAGCCCCCTGCTTGTCAAACAATTTTTGAAAAACCCTAGCCTTCAAATTTTCAGGGAGGCTGATTTGAATAATAATTGAATCCAGCATCATTTACTCCTTCTATGACCAAGTCAAATTGCCATATCTTAGCAACTTGTCCGTCTCCTTTAAACACTTCTTATATCTGAAATGTAATGTGTGGTCTTGTCATTATTGGATTGGAAGCTATCTCGTCAACTAAATTGTTAGCACTGTAAGAGAAGGGTCTATATATTTGGGATGTAGGAGGAAGCCAATAAATATTTATTTCAATGAATGAATGAATGAGAGGTGTATGAATCTGGTCAAGTTTTCCCAGTACATTTGAGAGTAAACAGAGTTGGCGCCTGTGATCTGGGACGGTCCTGGGGATAAGGAACAGTAGTGAACCAGGAAACAGTGTTGTGCAAGCATCAGTCCTGTTCTAGAGCTTCATGCTTTTCACTAAAACTCATAAGGTCTTGCTAGTGTCTCATGGACTTACGTTTGGTGGAAAAGGGAAAAGTAGCATAGATGAGATAAGAAGATCAATTTTACCTTTAATAAGAAAGGAGAGACAGATGGATCTCAGTTTATTGTTCTATGCCAACTCAGGAGCTAAGCACTACATCAGGTTTTAATTTAAATGCAGCCAACTTTAAAATGAGTGATATATTCTAAGAAGGATTTTAATCTGCAATGAGTCTCCCTTAGGTCTAATTGTTGAATAGCTCTTTCCAATAGTTTTAGGGTTCATCTAATATATTTTTTTTAAAAAGCCTCCAAAGCAGTTTATCATGGTAAAATGCAGTACTTACAAATGGTATTTTCTTTTTCCCATTCTTGCCCAATGGTGAAAATCTCAGCTGTTGCTGTTGTGACATCAGTTATAAAAATATTACATTATAGAAATCAAAAGTAAAGGACAAGAAAGGACAGGAAAGCAGGACTTTCTTTAGGAAGAAAATTTGGGACATGAACCAGGGGTGCTGGGTGGGAAGCAGGGAAGACAGTTTCCCAGGCAGTCTTCCTCATACTGACTGATTTTCCTTTGTTATTATTTCATTTTGTTACCCCACCAGAAATTTATATAATGCATGGTGCCTGGCATGTTATTTGTCCTCCATTTTATTAGTTAATAAGCGTCAGCTTTAAAAGTATAATTTCCTTCAGCTGATTATTAGAAAATGATAAATCCCATATACTTTAATTGCAATCGATTAAGAAGAAAGGGAAGGAATGCTGAGCTCTCCTTCACCATCACCACAGTTCTTCAAGGTAACACAGGAATCTCGAGAAGATCTCCAAAGACCAGAGTTTAAGGTTGCAGCACTGGCAAACAGCAAAGCTAGACTCCTGTTTATGTCTACTGTACCCAAGACCTTCATTCCCTTCTATGATTGCATTGCTTCCAGCATGAAGTTGATACCAGTTTCACTGAAAAAATAAATGGTATCACTGGGAGAAAGGTTGCATGTGATTTTGAAATACAGTTATATTTTGGTAGTTATTACTTAAACTACTCTGCCTCAAGTACAAGATATATTACGGTCGATTGAGGCAATGTACAGTTTCTGCATGCCAAAGGAGGGGGTCGTCAGAAAAGGTTAAGGTATAGATAAGAACAAAGAATCTGAAGAATACTGACCCAGAATTTGGGAGAGAGAAGCTTCATTTTTATCTTATACAACATAAAGTCCTTACCCCAGAGCCTAGAACTAAATTGATATTTGTGGGTTCTTTTGGGAACTTAACTACCACCCATAATGATATTTCTAGGAGATGATCATCTCCTAATTTCAATGACTAACTTGACTAATTTAGCAACAGATGTTCAGCATACATTCTTTTTTCTAACTGGGGAATTGCCTGGATTTTCTCGGAACACACTTATATGTGCATAAAAATGTATAGTATTTGTGTAAGTCAAAAATAGATCTTACATGGCTACATCGTACGTTGCTTAAAAGAAACTTGCTCTATTTGGAAAAAGGAGAGAATAATTATTGTCATTTATAACAAATTTTCCTCTTGTGTAGGCTCTGGAAACATGTTGATAACTAGTGAATACTAATCAGGAAAACTCCAAAAATGTTGAAGTGGAAGATATTAATTTAATTGAATATACTGTACTCTTTTACTTCTGCATTTGCCTTGTGGATTAAGGTTTTATTTATTTGATTTCCTGTGCTTGTTTTTAAGTCCTTGAGTTGTCTATTTTTCAGAGCCTTAGATCCCTTAATTGATTGCAATTTCATTGCAAATAGACAAAATTTCATGCTAGACAACACTGTAGGACTTAGAGGTCTATTTATATGCTTATTTAAATCTCTGGCGTGAATAGGTATTTACAGCATACCTTGGTTTGTAAATATTAGTTTCTTTATGGAATATAACTGTGCCTCTTACCACTAGAATGAATTGATACCATCTATCTCCCTCTTCATCTTTAGGTATATTATTTACCCAACTTTTAACTTTTCCAATGTAAAGTAACAATATCTCACTACAATAAGATAATTAGTAAACAAAGTATAAAGAGAATACTTTTCAAAAAATGTTTTAAAGACTCAGTCCTTTTGATTAGTAACCAGCCTTAGTACCAGGAAAACTTCAAAGTGTTCTCTAACATTGAATTTTCATCTGTGATGCTGCAAGCCTTAGTTCTCATCTTTCATGCTTACCATTGCAATAACTTCAAAAGGATAAAAAGAAAGAATGGTAATCTCTCAAAGCAACCTTGTGGTCAGGCCAGTAATCATGTATTTAGCTATCATGCATTCACAACTATATAATTGCCTCATTAAATTGTGTTTTAATAAATATAATAATTAACTTTTTTTTTTTTTTTTACAAAAAAGCAAACACTCAAACCACTCAGAAATGAAATCCAGAGCCCAAGGGATTTCTAGAAGAAAATGAAAAAGAATTAGATAGCGTCAAATATAGACATCTTCAAAGGGAAAGAGATCATTTAAACTTGCTTTTTACTTACTGAAATATGTTCTGCATATTTTATTGTTTTCATTATCTTGCTTGTTATAATCCAGCCAGTGAATGTTCAAAGAACATAAAATCCTACAAGTAAATAAACTGAAAATAAGTGAATTTACACAAAGACAACAAATAAGATCAAAAGTTTGACATGTAAGCTTTGATTAGTAAAGCAATTGTATTTCCATTGGTGTTCCAGTATTAGATGATTTATCAGGAAAAGAAAAATTCAGAAGTTTTAAGCTTCATGACATTTTATTTTCATGTTGAATTTTCAGAGTATAAGTAGCTTGGAAATCTTATCTCAATCTGCATAGTATTGTCAAAGTTTTGGGTGATAAATCCTTTGCAGAATTAGATTATAGGCATTCTGGGTCAGTGTAGGAAGTTATAATAGATACTAAGATTTGAACAAAAATTAGATATATTACCACAGATAATGTGATCAGCAATTGGTAGTTATCTGAGGAAGTACTGAGGGAACTCAAAGATTGGGTTGTGAGTTGAAGTAGTTGTGGGTTGTGAAGCGGTAGTCTAGAACAAGAAAAGACCAAAAATTAGATTTCATTTGTGAATTCAGATTTGTATTTATATCAGGAAATATCCTTATGCCAGCAGCTTTCTAAAGCTCTCACCTGAATAAAATGGAAATAGCAATTAAAAATTAAAAACATATTTTTTTCTATAAAATTCTATATAGAAAAAAGCAATTTATCTTGGTAGTACATGTAAGAAATAGTTTTAAAAGCTATACTGACTGGCAAAAAAAAAGGCAAGTGTTTTATAATATGACAGAAAAAAAGAGAAATTAATGGGAGTCATTAATTATTCTCAGTGAATATATTTCTCCCTTAAATGCTGGAGTTTAAAAGTTATCTTTTTAGATGATTAGGGTATTATCTAGATCAGTGCTTCTTAAATTTATGGTGCATAGAGGAAGCACCTGGGCATCTTGTTCAAGTGCAGGTCCTGATGCATGTGGGGTGGCATCTGAGATTCTTCGCTTTGAGTAAGCTTCTAGGTGGTGCAGATGCTTGCACTTTACACCACACTTTGAGTAGGATCTATATCCACCTTTATTGAGCCTACAACCCATCAATCTCTCAAAGCATGTGTACTAAGAAATACCTGCTTTTACAAGAAGAGCATATATTTGGAGGGTTTCTGAAACAATAAGAAAAACCAGTAGGTTTCACAATACAGAAAATTGTAGTTCCAATTTTAGCAGTTCGTTTTTACCATCAGCCTGTTATATAAAATAGGTGAGCAGGGAAGATTAAAAATGATCTCTTTCTAAATATTCATGTTAAGTGTGGGGCTTAATCAGAAAGGCCTAATGAAGATCTCGGGGAAAGGGTGTGTATGTGGAGGGGTTGGTGTTAAAGTGCAGAATGATCAAAGATGGGAAAAATAGGCAAAGGAAAGGTGACAAGTTAAAACGACTGTCCACTGGATAGAGGAGAATAGAGAAGAGAAGGCGTTAGGCAACAGGCAAGGTGGATTGAACTGGTTAGATTTGCAGATGAAAATTGGAGTTGAGAGTAAGTGAAAACTCAGTAAGTTTAAAAACCTAGCACCCTATAGATATCATTCCACATTCTACCCAAAATAGGAGACTTGTAAGTTAAAATAATTCCTCTGAAATCTTGGAGAAATAATCCTAATATGCATCCATATATATGTATATGTATATATGCATATGTAGATCTATGTCTGTATTAAATTCTAAATTTCCATCAGTGAAGTCATCAGGGAATAATTTTTAGTTCATGTATTTTCCAAGTATCATTAAGAGATACTCAGTAAATAGGGCATTAATATAACCATCAGATTTAGGATTTTGAAACCCCAGAAAACAATAAAATATGAGGAAGAACTTAAGCTTTATAAAAATGTCATGATTACCAAAAGTGCTTAACCTGAATCTAACCATGACACAAACTGAAATTAGGCCACCGTTTATAAAATAATTCGCTTATGCACTTTAAAATGCCAATGTGATGAGACACAGGAAAACACACGCATGTGCACATGTGCACATGCACATGCGTGAACACATACACACACACCCCTTAAGAACTGTTCCAGGTAAAAGGAAACTAATGAGATGTGACAAACTGGACATACTTCATGATAGTGGATTTTGTATTGTTAGAAAAGACATCATTATGGCAAATCGGTGCATCCTGAATAATGTCTGTAGATTAGATCATAGCATTGAATCAGTGTTTAGCACCTGACTTTGACAATAGTACTGTGTTGTTTAAGAGAATTCCTTGCTTTTAGGAAATGCACACTCATATAATGAGGGCAAGAGGCATCATGCCCGCAACCTACTTTCAACTTGTATGCTGTTTGGTTTAATCACATGCGTGTGCCTGTGTATACACATACTTTTCATGTATTTATATAAAATACATGTGTTTATATAACAAAAAGTAAAAATTCCTTAAGTTTTTATGACTGCATTGAAAATGGTAGGAAATGAGGTAAATATTAGAGGGAAAATTAAGAGCCAGATATCGGTCAAGTGTTTTGACAGGTATCACTTGACTTCTGTTTTTCTATCACCAATCTCCATACACCAAGGAATAAAAGGTTTTCAATATAGCTGTAAATTGGAAATTAAAAACAAGGCCATAATATCTTAGAAATAATGGCAACTGGTACCTGTTAACTCATCAAGTCATCTCATGTATCTATGTTCATATTGAAAAGGCAACATGCTTAATGTCATCTAGCTCACTATTATGTAATAAACCAGTCTGGAACTTTACCCAGGATAAATCCTGTGACATTTATGTTTGCATATTTTTTAGTTAAACTGAAAATAAGCGAAAAATCTCAATTGAAGGTAAAAGCAAGGGGAAACTTGGTTTTTAAGGAAATGATGGATAGGATGTGATAGCACAACAATCTTTGAGAAAGCGGGGATATGAGATCACTGGACAGGGCTGCCCAACAGAAATACAGGCTTCTAAATTCTCATTTTTGGAGAACATTGCTCCTGAGCTCTCCTTCTGTTGAATAAAATATACTCTTTGGGGGTAAAACTGTGTAAATGGGATTGGCTATATTGTGCTTAACAAGCGAGAAGGAGAAAAACGAATCACTTATACTCTCAAAGCCCGTACTTACAAAGAGGAAACAGGCACCAATCATTGCTGCTTTGACTGTTACATCTAGATCTGCAGGAACATGAATTCCGAAATTGTCAGCATTTGTGAAGACATTATTTACAAATCCTGACCAGTACTTTGAAATCTTCCCAATTGTAAGCTTTTCATTAATGGTTTTCACCTTTAAAAAGAAAATAAGAAATATTACATTCGAAAGTGAAAAAAGTTGGCTTTGCACTTCTGAGGGTGTTTACTTCATGAGAGATTTGAATTATTTTATTTGTCATCTCCAAGTGACAAGTCCATGTTACTCATTCTATCATGTAAGCATAAGTTTGTAAATTTAGTTTTTCAGTTCAGTTTTTAGAAATTTTGCTCTTTTGAAAATTTTCTAATCCATCATAATTCTTTTTCTTTTTTGTGTACAGATCGAAAATATTATCACAATAAATAATTAAGGCTCAACCACCACAAGATGGCAGCAGGTGCATAGTTTAATTGTATGATCTGAGCATGAAGGCAATTCCTTTACCTGAGGCCCAGATTTTAAACCTGAATTGTCCATCTTAAAAATATAAAAGAAGATATGTTTAAAAAATATTTCAGAATAAATTAAATTAATTTCTAGGCATAATTTGTAAACTTTCAAATTCTAGTTGCTAAGATTTTATAATTATTGAAACATTTAAATATTAGCCATTGTCAAATCACATATTTGTATTATACTCAGACATTTATTACATCATTCCTTTCTAACGACTCCTAAATCCTATTTTTATATTAAAAAGAAATCATCCTGGCTAATGTATCACATGGAAGTTAAGCCCACCTTGACATCAATGTCTATCAGACTTTCTCAGCTAGAAGGAGTTTACAATTCAACTTTGTCAGCTATTTGTTTGTTTACTCTGCTTCCCATCCTAATGCTGAAAATAATTCAAGAAAAACTATTACTTTTTGCAAGGAAGTAAAAGATAGAGAATAGAGAGGGTTACTTAAGACATATCTACAGCATGATGGCTAAAACACTTATGTTTAAAGTCCTCCTCAATCATATCACTCTTAGGAAAGTCATGACAAATCCTTTGATAATAGGGTGAAGTTAGAACAGCTCAGTTTGCAAAATTTGCTTTATTCTATATGAACAGTGTTTCCTGAAGTCCTGAAAACTGAATGTCTTTGCTGAGGTATATATGTATGAATGAATGAAAAATAAATACACACTTTCAATTAGGCTGTCGCCTCTACCTAAGATGTATGTATAGGAAAATCTGTTAAGATAGTTTATATTGCTACAGATTGAATTTGCAACTTTCCATTTTTTTTTAAATATTCAATATATACAAATATGAGAGTAATGTTTTCTTTACAAAACTAACTTAGCGAGTCTTAGAAACATGGCTTTTGAATTAATGTTTTAATGCAATGTGCTGCTGAAATGAGAACTAAACTGGGATATGTGATCACAAGGGCTATAGGAAAAAAATACGTAATTTAGGTGATTCTAAACTATATATATCTGCTTTATGCCATGTGAGCTGTGATTCTACATAAATCATACACACTGAGAACAGAATAATGTGCTAGCTTTCAAAAGCAGGAAATTTGGTTATCTTAAAAAGGCAAAGCTATGTGTACAAAAAATTTTGATGTTCAAAGTCTTGGACATATTAAAATAACAACACACTTACTGCTCTAAGCAAAGAGATATGGTAGCTTTGCCCATAAAACAAATAGAATTGTATTTAGCTAAATATACTTCCATTATATTCAATTTATTAAAATTACTTTGAATAATACTTATGACTGCTCTATGACAGATATGATGGCCAAGGTGATATATTTTTGTATTATTGTTTTTTAAATGCCCTTGGACTTGGTATCTCTGGATTTAAAAATTCCTGTTCTTAGCATGTACAATATTCTTAGCAAGTACAAATTACATTATGTCACAAATACGTTATTTTCTAAATTTATTTGAGATGAAATTAATTTGAACATTTAAAAAACTGAATTATGTTGCAAAAAAAATCAGGACCTAAATGAAAACTTGTTTTATTTTGTCAATTGTACCTCAAAATCCACATCGCCAAAACAGCCACATGTTGCACAAGGACCAACAATTTTCAAAATATCTTCTTTGTTTGCATTTTGGATTGTGAATTTAGGCAGAAAGGGGTCCCACTTCTGTGCAACATAACCAACTATTGTACCAGGAGGGGCTTGGATTTCTAACTGTAAAAAGAAAAAATAATAAAATAAGGTTTTCTTAGGTTATCATATTTTAATTTTACTATAATGTCAATTTACCTGTAAACAATATGCAGTTATGAAATTATTTTGATATTCTACAAATCATTCTAAATACCTGCTTCTAAGGATAGAAAGCAGCGGGGTTTTATAAATATTTTACAGAAAACAAAGGAATTTACTGCATAAATATATGTTTAGCATTGTGCACTAAAAGTCTATGTCTTACTTTCCTAAAGATAATCTGCCCCAGGACTACCTACTGACCCTGGGACAGTGGCTTCTTGGCCATTTTATTCCAAGTACAAGAGCTGGTGAACCACTGAAGCTGTTCGTATGAGGTAACTTACATTTAATCCTTGTAGTTGAAGCCACAACACACATCTATTTTAAGCCTCCTTTATCAATTATTGTGTATTCATACATTTTCTCTCAGATTATCTGTTTTTAATTAAAAACAAATGCTTTTCTCAGATTATAATCATGAAACAGCAGTTTGATTACTGGTTCATGTCTTCCAAAGTGTTAGAGACTAACAGTTGAATTTTTGCGTTACCAGGCATTACTTTAGTATTTGACTCTGTTATCTTTACATATTTATGTAACTCAATAAAATATTTTGTAAAATAAATTGGGGGTGGGTACAAATCTTTTAAATGTTTGCTTTTAAACCAAGCCATCTCTCCATCACTGGATCTCATTTTGACTTTTCTTATTAAGTTCATAGTCTTATGCATATGTCTGTAATGTTCTTAGATAGATAAAAGTGATTTCAACTAGACTGTTTAGAATTAATATAGATCTGTTCTGGGATCACTTTTAAAGTTACTAATTTGCTTTTGACCAAATTTTTAAAAAGTTACTAATAGGTATCAAGATATGTATTATGTTTAATTTATGACACTGGACTACTATTAAAGAAAACAATTATCAGAAATTTTTAAATGGGCATATTTCTGTGATCATAATGACTATACTATCTTAAGGCATATTAATATTAAATATCCTCAGTAGACAGATGGAAATTCTTGGGATCCATGCATGAGCACTTCAGTCATCTTATCAACTAGCCAGATGCTTGCCTAAACATAGTTGAAGAATTAGCTTTGATATATGTTATTAGAAACTTCCCTAAATAACTATCTTTCATATTAATATTTTCTTATCATCCTAAGGCCAGTTCTTATCCACAGGTTCTAACAGAGAAGGTTGGGCTTAAATTAGTATACCTGGATCTTAAATTAGTACACCTGGATCAAGTCCTACCTATGATATTTCCTGATTTCTTGAATGTATAGTCATAGGCTAGCCACCTCCATTCTCCTTCCTTGACTGTAAAATATAGACAGTAATTATTTCTAGTTCATAGAGATGTCACGATTCCATTCTTGCTCATGAATAGAATGTTATGGTATCAAAGCCAGCAAAATAAGTAAAAGTTCTGTGCCAATTTAACTGCATATATCAATGAAAGTTATTATTACAGGTCTACTAAATAATAATCTAAATCTATTATATGTTAAGATAAAATAACTGAATTATTCCCTCTGGAACAATTCTCATTTATGACAAAACTTTGGGCTTTGTCATAAATGGTTAAATGCTGTGTGAGATTCCATACTATGATACCTAGCCAAGAGAACACCTTCGAGGAGTTTAATATCACTTAGCACTTCCTGGACTTTGCTTCAGTTAGAAAAGGCAAAGTTATACATGCCCAGTGGTGGAACCTGTAGACATTACAATTACATGACTACCATAGAGATTCCAAAGGTGTATCTCATATACATGAAATACTATTAATAATTAAAACAATTGACAAGTTGATTGCCCCCTGCTCCAGATGAATTCCTCTAAAAGAAACAAGTGCTAATCTTAAAAAACAAAAAAGACACACAGAGCCAGTGACTAACCTCTTGTAGGTAGCAAGGGCACCAGCAGCTGTTGCATCTCAAGGGCCTGTTCACTGTAATGACCTCTCGACCTGAGTTATCTGTGATCCTCAGGGTGCAAGATCGCAGAGTGGAACAGAAAGTACGATTGAAGCAGATGCTTTCCTCCACTGCAAAGTAAATTCTTTGTCCTAAGTTGTTTTTAATCTCATATTTGTTGGAGGTCTCAGTACCAAGTATCACTAATGGAGAAAAAAATAATTCATAAAAACAATTTTTTCCTTAGTATTGATAACTTTAAATGAAGGGAAGATGTTATTAAAATAATACAATGTCTGATTAATTATTAAGTATATGGTATCTTCTTCACACAAATTTATTTCTATGCTCTAAATTTTTAAGACTTAGCCATAGAAATCAAAGTAAATGGTGAGAATGAAGTTATATAATCAATTAATGTTTATTCCAGATATATGACCTATTTGAGGACATATATTGTACATTTTTAACTAAAGGACAAAACCTGTAAAGAATGATGTATAACTCAAAAATAATTATATTATTGTTATGGAACTATTCGGAGCACTCATGGTGATAATAGTGATTTTATCTTAATTATTTGTCTGGTAATATATCTAAAGTTGTATGCTACCATGATATTTCAATTTTTACATATTTTTAGGAATAATATAGAGCAACAAAAATAGAAAATTCTTAAGTAATTTGAATCCAGTTAGTCATGCTTGTAAATTTTGTAGATTCTTAAATAATTTGCGTATTTGGTAAATCACTAACAAAGTGATAAAGCTGTAACATTTTGTTTTGATGAATTTTTGTTATTTAATGAAAACTTTGACTTCCATTTTTGAAATTATTAAGAAAATCAAATAATTAGCATTCATGGAAATGATCAAATACCTTTTACTATTTTAAAGTAGATGTAACATCAGAATTTGAATGGCAAGGTCACCAAAGATTCAGTTTTATGCTTCTACTTTTATCTAAACAAGACTAATAATTTTACTTTCAGCTTTTAATTAAAAAAAGACCTAGTACTCTTTTTGATCTAATTCTATTCTACACATTTAATTTTATTGTTTACAACATATTTAGATGTAAAGAAACTCCTGAAAACTAAAATACTTTCAACAGTTTTAATCAATACAGAATATAATGCACTTACTTCCAAGCAGCTCCACCTGCTGGTGTATAATAATCAGGTCTAACTGTAAAGGATAACACAAAGGGAATAAAAAGTATTACATCACAATACATCAAAAACCTTTGGAGATACTACTATTATCCTACTTACTATATTAATAAAATTAGGCTATTTTCATGCTTTCTATTAGAAAAATGGTTGAAAATATATCACATTTTATAATACAAAATAATGTGAAATATTTTTTATTTAAGTAAAAATTTAGAAGAACCCTGAAAATTCCAAGGCAGAATTGAGCAAGAATAACAATAGGAACAGGGTTGGGCGCAGTGGCTCATGCTTATAAATCCAGTACTTTTGGAGGCCAGATAGGCGAATTGCTTGAGCCCAGGAATTTGAGACAAGCCTGGGCAAAATGGCGAACCCCTGTCTTTACAAAAAATACAAAAATTAGCCATGTGTGGTGGCATGTGCCTCTAGTCCCAGCTGCACTGGAGGGAGAGGGACGTGGGAGGACTACTTGATTCCTGGACGTCAAGACTGTGGTGAACCATGAGCCAGTACACTCCAGCCTGATCACCAGAGGGAGAGCCTGTCTCAAAAAAAAAAAGAGATATGGGAGCAGAATTAAGTCCTGTTAACTCTGTGATAATAAGAAAATTAGAGTAGATCTTGGAAACAGGAGATTGTGAAATTTTTAAAAAATCTCTGAATTATAATGCTTAAGATGTTTTAAAACTCAATTTTCTTTTGTTTTTTAAGACATGAAACAACACAATAATGATTTGAATGTCTGGCCTTGCCTCTTAACCTATGCCTACCTCTACGGTCACTCTGTCAAACTACAACTAATTTCTCTCAGTGATAGAATATATTTGTTAAATCTGAAAGGTTATTGTATACATGTTTCTTTCATTCACACTTTCACTTGGACTAAAAAACAAACAAACAAAAAATTAAAATCTTGTTGATGCCAACAAAATACCAGTTTAAGTCAAATACATGTTATGGCACTAAATACATTACAAAATTTACCTTTCGTAATTAAAAATAAAGTTAATTTACAGAGATAAAGTATCCTCAGATAGCTGAGAAATAACTATTAAATTTAAAAGTCTATAATGCAAATTGCTTTTTAAAGAAAATATGAAGGTTATGTTTTATAAAGAAATTTATTTGTGTTTATTTTATTATTATTTTTGTGATTTGAGACAGAGTCCAACTCTGTGGCCCAGGCTGGAGTGCAGGGGCAGGATCTTGGCTCCCCGCAACCTCCACCTCCTGGGTTCAAGCAATTCTCATGCCTTAGCCACCCGAGCAGTTGGGATTACAGGCGTTTGCCACCATGCTCGACTAATTTTTGCATTTTTAGTAGAAAGACAGGGTTTCGCCATGTTGGCCAGGCTGGTCTCAAACTCCTGGTCTCAAGTGATCCACCCACCTCAGCCTCCCAAATTGCTGGCATTACAGGTATGAGCCACTGTGCCTGGCCTATTTGTGTTTATTTTAAATCTGATATTCTGTACTTGAAGATCCAATAATGAAAAAGCATGAACACTGAATATGCTGCTGATCGTTGTATTTTCTTTTCTTTTCTTTCTTTTTTTTTTTAATAAAGATGGGGTTTCACCATGATGGTCAGGCTGGTCTTGAACTCCTGACCTCAGGCGATCCACCCACCTCGGCCTCCCAAAATGCTAGGATTACATGTGTGAGCCACCACGCTCGGCCTGATCATTGTATTTTCTAATGCTTCATTTTTCATTTCACCTTAAAGTTTTCTTCACCATTCACATTAATAAACTCACCAGTAACTATTAAACTGGCCAGTCATTACTAAAATTTGGTATTGATTGGACATCACAATCTCAGATAATTTGAAGCTACATTATTTCCTTCATTCTCCTTGTATGTCCTAAGGTGGCGGTAAAACTAATATCATTTTCTCTATTTAAATCTTATTATTGATAAAATAATATGTATGGCCTATTTTTTTAAGATTCACAAAAAATATTTTTCCAAAAATAATTTATGATCTAAGAAACCCTAAAACCTAAATTAACAATAATGACAAAGTTTTTATTAGAAAAAAAAAAAAAACTAGACTAAGTCTTTAGTAGTGTACTGCAATTAGTTCTGTTCTCTTTTGGGAAATATGGAGCGGTAAGCCTCAACAAGGATCTATGTGATTATTTAGCAGTAGATCTATGCACAAGTAACTTCGAAATGGAGATCTGTGGGGTCTAGAATAAAGTGGGAGTTTAGGTATTTTGAATACTGATGTCATGAATCAAGTTTTACTGTTGAAATTTAGAAACTATTAACTGAAATCCACCTGACAATGAAAAAGGTGGATTTAATATCCAACAATAGCAGTTTTTTTTAATTGAATAACTACCATAAGGTAGTCACTGTGCTAGATGTTTAGACAGTTTCTGATTTAATCCTCACAAAAACTTAGAGAGATAGATATCATTAATTTTAAATGTGAGGAAACAAGCCCAGAGAGATTAATTTGCCCACTATCACAGAATTTACAAATGGCCATCAATTCTGACATGCATTCTACTCTGTTTCTTTACTGACATCACTGCGCTAAATTTAGGGAAACAAATCTTAAGTGACAGTATGGAACTTCAGTACCCTTTCTATTTCCGTTACTCTTACACCCTCCCCATCCTCTGTAAAAACATTTGATTTGCTCTCTCTGTGAAAAAAATCTCCTGGATTTAAGAAACTTGTTTTTGGTTGTTCTTGTCGCTTTCTTTAAAAATCACTTAGCTACTTATAAACCATGGCCCAAAGGGGCATTTTCCATTCTTTTCCTATTGATTGATAGACTAGGAACTTTGGAAACTTTAAACACATTGAATTATACATTTAGGTGTCATGGCAAGTAAAACTTAACTCCTTAAGTATAAAAGCTGTAGAATTGAAAATACGATGGTAGGCTTAGATGTATGGCTTAAGAATTAATTCTTTTTTTAAAAAATCAAGTTGACAGGTATCAGTGATTCAGGTTGATAAATGAATTTCAAAGTAAATTGTATTTTAAAACATACAAAGTCTATGTTTTGTAGACTTTAACTCATTACTCTTATCTATAGGTGACTAAATTATAATAATTTTTCTTTGATGTTATACAGTAAAATGTTATTGACTGTATAAAGATGTAAACCCAAAAGAATCTGTTGATTTTATTCTTAGATTTCATATTCATTATATAGTTAAAAACTCATATATGTATATTTTCAAGTTGTTCTTGGAAATAAGATTTTCAATACTAATTGGATGGACTTGATCAAAAGAGAGGAGATAATTTTAAAATATTTTATTTTAATTTAGAAAGATATTTATTGTATATTTCCTGTTTATTCATTGATTAATGTGCTATTTCCAAATGTTTGTTAGTTTCTTTGATTTTTGCGGCTTTTAGAGAAAAGTCAGCATCTAAAAATTCATTTATATTGTGCCTCTTCCAGACTCATGGCAAAACACTTTGGAAATGCTCATTCATCCTTTTATATGTGAACTGCTTTAAAATAAATAAAATAAAGTTTCTCTTAGTGAGTAAATTATCTTTCCCTTTAGAAGTGGAATATTCAACAATTGGTGGCATATTTTTCTTTTCTAGGAAAGATTAGCAAAGGTATATTTTTGGAAAATTTATTCCATTTTAGAACCCAAGCCAATGGGCTCATATCTCTATTGAATGTAACAAAAAAAAGCATCTGGCTCCAGGTGTGTCATCATTCATGAATGGAAGAAGAATATGTGATGACCATATGTGATCATCAAACCTCAGCCCTCTGGCACTGGTATATCACTTTTATACTTGGCAAAACCTTGTCTGACAACATTCCCAAACAGCTTGCAGCAGTTAATCAACTCTAGTCAGCTATTACAGCTGATCCTTTCTGCAGATGGAAGATGGTAGGTTCGCATTTCCAGCTCTTTTACATATCTCCCTGAGCTCTCCAGTCTCTAAAGTACATTTGTCTGCCAGTGGGTTTCTGGAGAAGGCATCTGCAATTATAAACATTTTCCCAGGAACATATGCTACATGCAGCTTAAACCCTATCAGGCATAACAGAAATCTCTTGTACCTTAAGGGAATTAACACAGAGATTTGATTTTGATAAAGGAGATAGACTTTATAGTTTGAAAGAATGCCAAACAAGCTGAAAATTGCAGCAGATGTGCTGACATCTCAATATTAGTGTAATTGTACTTCTAATCTTTTTTTAGGATAAAATACAAAAGAACAATACTATACATACATTAATAGCAATAGCTATTTATATGCTGTAAAATTCAGATAGTGATATTTTGATGGATTTATTATAAGGCTTGAATCCTGCCTACTCTACAATGACTAGAACAGTGACTATACCCTCTTTCAAGCAAATGGGCCTGGAGATGCACTGGTATCAGCAGACAATGTTCACTTTATAACTGCTTTCTCTTGGATTTGTGTCCTCCCTTTCAGATTCGGCTGAAGACGAACTCTCAGCTCATTGCAGATGTCTCTCCCAA
The DNA here is from genome assembly GCF_009761245.1 of Sapajus apella. Classification (NCBI taxonomy): domain Eukaryota; kingdom Metazoa; phylum Chordata; class Mammalia; order Primates; family Cebidae; genus Sapajus; species Sapajus apella. The sequence continues at coordinate 21,178,041 of NW_022436944.1, read as the reverse complement.
GTACTTTGAACCTTAACAACCTCTCTGTCTTCTATTCACCTGCACAAATTACAGTAGTGTGTTTATTGGTCATTTGTACACAGGCTTGCACTTTACATCAATTTTCTTTTCTTTTTTTTTTTTTTTTGTCTTGCCAATTAGGTTGCAGAGCTTTTGGGTGAGAGGGGCTAGGTTTCATGCTTTTTATGTCTCGAGTGTAGCAAGTACTCCACAAATATTCTTTAAATAAATAGCTGTAGGTGACTATATATATTAGAAAATTTCTTTTCTTTTATTTATTTATGTATTTATTTTTCTTTCCAACACAGAGTCTCACTCTGTCACCCAGGCTGGAGTGCAGTGGTACGATCACAGCTCACTGCAGCCTTGACCTTCCTGGGCTCGGGTGATCCTCCTATCTCAGCCTCCCTAGTAGCTGGGACCACGGGCAAATGTCACCATGCCCTGCTAATTTTTTGTACTTTTTGTAGGGATGAGGTTTTGTCATGTGGCCCAGCCTGGTCTGGAACTCCTGGCTTATCCACATGCTTTGGCCTCCAAAAGTGCTGGGATTATAGGTGTGGGCCACTGTGGCCTAGCATGTTAGACAATTTCTTGAGGAGAAATTTGCTGACACCTTGAACAATGAACAAGTGGATAAATGTGCTAAACAGTGCTATCAAAAATATTTAGTCTCATCATTCTGTCACATAAATAGGGAGAATAAAAGTAGTAATAAAACACACTTTAAAAAATAGTACAAATAAATAAAATTAATATTTTATAATTTTATGATTTACAACGCTTTTCTCACTTCAGTAAATTATTGATTAAAGTCTTCAATCTTGATTGAAAATCCAGAAATGAAATTTGTATTAATTTTAAAAGGAGAAAATATCTGTAGGAATAGAAAGATAAAAACACCTGGCTTAAATATTCTAGACCAGGAGGGAGACTGACTGTTGGCAGAAAACTGTTTGGCAGAGGGAGGCTCGGTGGCCATGCTTGGGTCGCTGAATTGGAAGATGAGGCAGGAAGGCTTTGGTCTGGGTCTGGAGCTCCAGGAAGGAAACGAGGCAGACCTCTTCTTTGGTTCTGGACATCTGCAAGAGAATGAAAATCCCAATCCATATTTAAATTTATGCCATTTTATTTAGTCCTTCCTAAAATATTTGTTACTTCTTTATTCATGGGGTAGTTTATCTCCTGCTTCCTGCTGCCTCTCATTTTGATGCCCCTCCTTTTGTTTATTTTCACTAATCACTGCCATTACCGCTTGACCTCTAGGTTAGAAAAAAAGAAATGCAGAAGACTGCTGTAGTAGTTGTGAGAAAAAGTTGAATTTAGTCAAGATAAATGACTTTAAAAAAAATCTGCATATGTGTATATTTGTGTGTGTGTATATATATATCTCTACATATACACAATTACTTCCATATATATACTTATTGCATACATATTTATATGCATATATAAATTATATATTATATACATATATGAAGCAAAATGTGGAGAGTAATTATTGGTTGCTTTATACATATGTAAATTATATATTATGCAAGTATATACATATAAATTGATGTTACTTGCATATATGTGCAGTAATACATTTCTATGTATTTATATATACTTATTTATATATATTTATATTTATGTAAGTCTATATTTATATAATCAATAATAGTTTGAAGGTATGAATCCTTTTGTAGCACACCCAGTATTACGAAAGATAAAAGATATTATAATCCAATAATTCTATAAAGTTTGACTAAAATTTTTAGAGAAGACACCTGTTTTCTATATTATTCCCAGGTAAATAGGTTACGATTTTAATCATCTCTCATTTTGAAATTTGGGAGTTTGTTATTTACTTTGCATTGCTCTGTGTAATATTATGCATATCCCCTAATAAGGTGGTATAGTCATAAGTCTTTTTGTTTAAAATATAAATGATAGCCTTTCTACTATTTTTTTCTTCTCACATAACTACGATTTGGATATCTCTCTCATTAGACATCATTTTTTTCAAAGAATATCGGTATTTTTACTACTCATGTTTAATAATCATTGAAGTGTTAGAACTTTTACAAATACATTCAGTTAGTTTATCAACATTATGCTGTTTTAGATTGAGTACAGATGTGAAGCAAGCTTTGTGACGGGTATTTTCAAATACGAGAAGGGCCATTAAGAAGACAAGTAATTCAGATTGTCCTAAAGACATATACAAGAGAAGGGCAAGGAAATTGGTTATGCATTGATAACAAGTAGGACATTTATAACAGCTACACAAGGATTTGAATAAGTACTCTCATTATTCACATACCAAAATTGAAGTGGAATCTATATAATTAGCAGCAAATTACAGTGTTCTCACTTCAGCAATGACATTTAAATTTATGAATGTGTATGTTGGGGGTGGAGAAGTATCTTTATCTTTTAAATCTCTGAAAAAGAAATTCCAAAACTGAATTGGGTTTCCTTTGGTGATAGTAAATTTCCCATCATCAAGAAAACTCAAGCATATTCTGAATTCATTCATTCATTTATTCATGAAGTAAATTCATTCATTTATTTATTTAGTCTTAACGTTGTAAGAATAAACTGAATTTATTATTATTAGCATAGGCCCATTAAGTTTGTACTGGTCTGTGATATTTAGAATTTGAACATGCTTTATGGCTAGGACCAAATAGAATAATTTGTCAAATGGCCCCATTAAAATAGAGCTTCCTACTGATAATACTATAGTAGTTTGGTTTCCACAAGGACCCCCATCCTGAACTTCTCATACATCTGGGGCGGATACTTTGTAAAGATACAGGCTTTAGACCTCCCCTTGCTCTTGAGAAGGGTTCCCAAATGGGATCCTAAGCAGTAAACCTGGAGGAAGACTACGTAACACTGTATCAGATTTGGGAGAAGAGCTAATGGCCATTAATACAGCAATAACAACTCAAAAATATTAAAGGGCAATAAACATTGTTTCTTTAGCATTAGTGCCAAATGTATGTTAACACTTTGAGAAAACATAGAGGCAAAATTGTGATCTAGGGAAAACTGGTCTACAATGATAAAATTCAGAATAGTAGTCCATCTTGAAAAAGAGAGGACGCATGGTCATTGGCTAGAAAAAGAACTTTATAGAATATAGAAATGTCTATATCTTGACCTCGGTGGTGGTCATGAGTGTGTCCTTATTTTAAAAATCATGGAGCTTAGATTTTGTGCTCTTCCTTATGCACTTCATTGAACACATTATCTCTCAATTAAAAACCATGTGTAGGGATGAATAGCTGGTGTAAGATTATTAGATTCTCTCTCATTGTCCACTTCATTGTTAAAGGGAGTCACAGATTACCCCAATTTTATCATATAAATTATGTTTGCTCTAACAAAATGCTGTAGGTTATTGAGGGTTTGGCAAGTAGCTATACATCCTCACTCAGGCCTGGAGGGCCTTAGGCTTCACAGCAGGTCCGGAGGCATTAATGCATTTAAGGCTCAGAGGATATTATGCCCAAAGTCTTTATTTAGGAGTAGAGCATAAGTGAATCTCTGCCTGAGACTGTTGACAGTCATCACTACTCGGAGATCACCTGCTGCTTCTTCTGGGATTGCAGTTCACATGCAAGCAATCTTTGGACACAGCTCTTGTTCAGTTTAAAGCATTCTGTTTGAGAGCAACTTGCTCTCAAATGGTGTTAACTTATACTAAGCCAGGGGGCTCCAGACCACACAAATGTTTCTCCAGTTCTAATGGCATCCGGTATTTAGAATGTCTTTTGGTTTAGTAGTGCTGGTTGATCTGCCCATGAAATGTGTGAAATGTTCAATTAGTCTGCATTCACTGGGAAAATGCTAATTGCCAATATAGCTACTGGGCCATGATGTTATAAATAATGTCTTTAAATACAGTTGAAGAAAACTATCCATAAAAATGTTTTATGTAGATAACGGTGATAATCTGGCTTGCCCTCTTGAACATGAAATCTAATTCAAAAGAAAGCTTTGTTGTCACTTATATTCTCTTAGGTAGCATGGAGTCTCTAACAGAGGTTTTATCCACTCCATGTGTTAAATATTTTGAGCTGGCTGCAGGAGTGTCAGTTTTCCACCTGAAGCTTTGCTTCTAAGTTTAGACGTAAGTCTTTATCATTATGGAACATTACTGCTTTCTGAGAGATTAATCATATTTTGACATAATATTACTTTCCAGTCACAAGTTTCTTCAGAGACTCAGACTACCAGATGAAGAAGAAACTCCTTTGAATTTCTTACTGGCTTTGAATTTCTATCTACTCTTTAAAAAATGTATAACTGGCTTATAAATATTTTATACACTCTGCAACTCTTTACAGGCTACAGTATTGCTGTAACTCTTATTTTATAAAGTGATGAAGTATTTTGGACTAAATGTTAGTGCCATTCTTAAATGAAAAGAAATACTTGTCAAGGTTTTTTGTTTATTTTTCTTCAGTTAGAAAAAAAAATGACACATATTAAATTCGTGATTTTGCTATTTCGCATCTATATTTTAGAATTTGTGTGAGCTTTCCCAGTGATTCTGTGGGACCGAAGGACTGATCTACATTAAAGGTTGATAAAAAATGGAAAGATTACCTCCTTTGTTTCATATTAAATGGTGTTCAAAAGTATGTTTGATAAAGGAAGCAAGTAAGCATACACATTTCTTTGAATGGATCACGAATTTAGGATATTACAAATTGATGGACTCTATTATCCTATCTGTAATTAATTTAAAAGGTTTCTACCAATTGTACTATTCATAATTCTTCATGGTAACACTTTTCATTATAGTCTAGGCTTTAATAGTTCATTCGAACAATGAAATGAAAGCACATTATAATTTTATTTTTTTATATAGTTTCACAAATGTTTGTAGTAAGATTGTAACTTACCTTAAAAACAGCTACATCTCTTGTCTTTTGGGAACTTCTTTAAAGTAAGGTAACAGTAATGACATTTCTGCAACTTTAGGGATTTGAAAAAAAACTCACCAGTCCTAATTCCCAAAAGTCTGCTTGCTAAGTGATCTACATGCTTAAATTAGATATTTTTTGTGTTTTATCTTTAATTTACCATAAAGAAATTTTAAAATATTTTTGCTTTATAATTAATTCAGAAATACTTATTTCTAGCCCATCACATTTAAGAATCGATAACTCATGTAATATTATTTACAATAAATGGCTATATAACATAATTTTAATAACAAATGGGAAATTAAAATTTAGAGAATGTAACTGGATTGTTTGTAACTCAAAAGATAAATGCTTGATGTGATGGGTATCTCATTCCCCTTTATGTCCTTATTTCACATTGCATGCTTGTATCAAAACATCTCACGTATCCCATAAGTATATATATCTACTATGTACCCACATACATTTTTAAAATTTCAATTTTTTTAAAAAAAAATTAAATTGCACTTTAACACTTTCTAACTTATGTGTGAAAAATTTTCTTCAAATCCCTTTAAACTTAAAATATCACCCTGACCTGTGTTTAACATTAAAGATTCCCATTCTAAACGTTAATATGCAGCTTTTCTTATTAATTCACTATATTTATATTCATGATAACTAAAACATCATTTACATCTGAATGTTTACAATCTATCAGATAGAGTGTTTTAAAATTTAATTCAACATGCTTCTTGGAGTTAAAATCTTAAAATCACAATGTTCAAAAGTGACAAAGGACAGCTTTTAAAGTACCAGTCTCACTGGTTGTAACACAACCACAATTGTATATTTTTAGTCATAAGAAAAAAATTATTAGTTGGTTATATTTACTCTTACCTTTAGAGGCCATGAAGATGTCTGAGTCACTTCTTCAAAGGCTGCCAGGTTGGAAAACAAAGGCTTTTCTTGTTGCAGCAAGAAGAGAAAACGCAGCATGCATAAAACTTCAGAAGGTGTTGGTCTACCTTTTGTCAGCTTCCATATAACAGAGGAAAGGAGTGCCTTGCTGTTTTTAGACTTCTGGATTTTATCAGTTTGGACAACAGAGTGAGATGAAACTGTCACAAAAGTAAACACTGTTCAGAAACCATCATATTACTTTGGTGGCTGAAGGAATAATTTAAAAATATTAAAAACCAGAAAGGAAAGCACACAACTCTCATTTTAAGTGTCTTTTTTTAAACCAAGTTGTTTTTATTTTTATATTTCTTAGAATATAGACATTTTACATTACTCTTATATCAGAAATATCCTGTTTTTCTAATTTCTAGAAGTCCCCTTACCAGATTCTGTCATAAGACATCCTATTGTGTGTAAATTTTTGACAATTCTTTACATGTTGAAAATGTTTGAACATTATTATTGGTATTTTCTGTCGGATTTATCTCCATCTCTTCAACTCAAATCAAACAAGAAGAGGATATATTCCCTAAAATTATATAAATAAATCTTTATTTTCCTTTTTAATTGAATTTGATTAATCAGAGGCATTGGAATATACAAACCTTCAATAGCCTTGTAAAGATAATCGAAATTTACAGATGATATTTAACTGCATTGAATACTTAGGAAAGAAAACAAGTGCTGTAACCTTGACTAGACAGCTCATGTTTCTAAATGCAGCTGCCCAGGTGACCATGGAGATATTGCTCACCACGTCAGTTGCCCTAGATGGTATGATTCACAAAGGTTGAACATGCAGGATATATTGCATTGTCAGCAACACTGCTTATTTCTAAAAATAGTTAAAAGACTTCAGGAGGTATAGCTGGTGATGAAAAATTATAAAGTCAACCTCACAGTTTGCAAACTGCCAGAAGTCTGACTTTTCCTTATTTGACAAAGAGGAGTGGTTTTGCTGTTGTTGTTTTCTTAGTGTTTGGAGTTGAAAAATGTTACCATTATTTAAGTTGTTATTTTGCAGAAAAGATGTATAAATATGATTAATATTTTTACGTTAAACTGTATGTTTCCTAGGTTTTTTTTTTTTTTTTTTTTTTTGGGGGGGTCTCGCTTTTTTTTCCCCAGGCTGGAGTGCAATGGCGCGATCTTGGCTCACCGC
>NW_022436944.1:21022190-21170912 GCF_009761245.1 Sapajus apella | reverse complement strand
CTCCGCCTCCTGGGTTCAGGCAATTCTCCTGCCTCAGCCTCCTGAGTAGCTGGGATTACAGGCATGCACTGCCATGTCCAGCTGATTTTTTGTAGTTTTAGTAGAGACGAGGTTTCACCGTGTTGACCAGGATGGTCTCGATCTCTTGACCTCGTGATCCACCCGCCTCGGCCTCCCAAAGTGCTGGGATTACAGGCTTGAGCCACCGCGCCCGGCCCTGTTTCCTAGGTTTTTTAATGTTTGTCATGGGCATTTAGAAAAACTTTCATCCAGAAAATTAAGTTATTAACACTATCAAACTAGATATTTTGAATTGTGATCATAATTCACCAGTTAATTTTGACTGCTCTACACAGCACAGATTTTGGAATAAAAATAAAAACCTAAGTGAATTAAACATGTTTGTGAACTCCACCGGGATAACTATTTATGACATGGGCATGTGATGATAAGGGGATGTGACTGATAAGATCTTTTAAAATTTAATCTGCACTGAGGGCTTTCAGATCATCGAACCTGGTAAGGCTACTGGTGAGGTATAGGCAATGCCCCTTGCTTCCCCTGTGCACTCTCCCTATCTTCCCAAAGACAGTACCAAGTGTTTTGGTATTTTTAAAATTTTTATTGTTTTTATTATTATTATGCTTTAAGTTCTGGGGTACATGTGCAGAACATGCAGGTTTGTTGCATAGGCATACATGTGCCATGGTGGTTTGCTGCCTCCATCACCCCATCATCTACATTAGTTATTTCTCCGAATGCTATCCCTCACCTATCCCCGCAATCCCTCCTATCTCTCCCTCAGCCCTCCATCTCCCCAAAGCTACAGCTGACTTTCTTCACAGAATTAGAAAAAATCATCTTAGATTTCATATGGAACCGCAAAAGAGCCCACATAGCCAAAACCATCCTAAGCAAAAAACAAAAAACAAAGCTGGAGGTGTCATGCTACCTGACTTCAAACGATACTACAAGGCTAGAGTAATCAAAACAGCATGGTAGTGGTACCAAAACAGACATATAGACCAATGGAACAGAACAGAGGACTCAGAAATAACACTACGTATCTACAACCATCTGATCTCTGACAAACCTGACAAAAACAAGCAGTGGGGAAAGGATTCCCTGTTTAATAAATGGTGTTGGGAAAACTGGCTAGCCATATGCAGAAAGCTGAAACTGGATCCCTTTCTTGCACCTTATATAAAAATTAGATATTTTTACTTTTTGAAGTCTTGGTGTTTGTCAAGCTGAGATCTCCCTTTCCTTCATTCCTTTCTTTTTCTCAGCTTTTCTCAATGAGAGGCTCACAAACTCTGTTTAATAGGATTCTCACATGTTTCAAGTGTCCTAAAACTGTGTGGTCATGCAGCCAGGAGATGCTGCTCCACAAGCTGGTCTCTCTCCTTCTGCTATTGCTGTTGCCATTCAACTTCACCTTCACAGTACGCAATGCTCTCCTCCTAACACCTGCTACCCTCCCAGAAGAACCAGGACAGCCATTTATTACTAAAGAAGGTCACACCATCCCCTTGGCTCTGTGCTATGAAGCCCTTGACCTTTTCAAGAAGTATCACTTTCACTTTGCCACCAGGCTGCAGTTTTTCTGGCCCCCTCACTTGGTTCCATGAGAATAGAGCCAACCTGAGGTGGACATGTCTACTAGACAGAACTCAAGGCTTCAGATCACATTGAGAGCATGGCTGTAAAAAGCAGGAAACTTGAACATAAGTACCAGAATCCATAGGGTCAATGAGCTTTGCCTCTTCCCAGGAAACTGCATATTGGTCATTGCTCTCTCCTGAGCCTCTGGTCTGCTGCTCTGCTGTATGGGCTTGCTCATTTACTCAGAATGATTTGCCTTTCTGGTCCTGTTCCTTCTGAAACAAAAGGAACCTCTTATATCCCCCCCCACTTTTTTATTTCCAGCCAAAAGGAAATGGAGACAAACTGCACCATAATCTCTGCACAATTACCTTCTGCCCATGAACTATTTTCAGGACCTATCACAGCTATTTCTGAAGGACTGTTCATTCAATATTATTGTGATGTTCAGAACTTTACTCATTGTTTAGTGCTTAGTATTTGACTTACATTTTAATGTCTGAAAGACACACCAGAATGGTTTCTCTCAGTACAAAGTGAGAGAATGTCAATTACATCTATATAGTGACAGAAAAGAAATGTTGCCTGTTACAAAACTAAACAAAACAAAGATTGTAATATAGGTTATATTATATTACTGTAAACTGCATATATAAACTGTAAACTACAAGATTATATCTTAGTCCATTTTCCATTCTCTAGAATACAGTAATCTTATATCTTACTCCATTTTTTTCTAGCGAATGGAAAATGGAGTAAGATATAATCTTATAGGTCTGGGACAGAACCAAGGACTGGATAAACTGGCTTTAGGAATACTATACTAGACACATGGTTATTCTTTCCTTGGCTTTACTACAAAATGTATGTATACAAACATAAATATACAAACATATACATACATATGCAAATATATGGAGTGAAAGATAATTACTTGTTTTATTTTGAGTCATATAAATATTATTTTAGTTATAATTCTAAAACAAATTTTATTCACTTATTTTTTAAAAAAATTCATAATACATAAAATTACATTTATTTTAAACCACTGCATGCTATTTCATTTCATAAATATAATGAACATAATTTTTGGCCATTGCCCTTTTAATGGACATTTAAATTATTTCCATTATGTAAAGCATTGTTCTTATGCACACGTGTAGCAGTCTTTTGAAAGTATTTATTCAGAAAGAAAATTTCTGGTTTATGGAGTATGAAGATCTTCATTTTTACCAGATAGCACTGAATTGATCTTAAAGTACTTGTGCCAATTTACATTCCTAACATTAGTGGATAAGAGCGCCTACTGCCACATATCCTTTCCAATACTGGCTTGGTCAATGTAGCAGAGGATGAACTAGAGGTCTTTCATTTATGAGGAGGTAGCAGTAGAGGTCTTGATTACATTATAAGCTGGGTAACGTAAACACTTTGTGTATATTTTGTTTTTTTATCTTATACTGCATCATATAAAAATAATAGCACATTTTGTGAATAATTTGTTATAAAAGTGACTGTAGAGGTGGGGATTGGTGTGTGACTGGACTATGCTTCAGTGATAAATAGGTCCTTTCATTCAGTGATGCTACTGGCATTATCTGCTAAAATATGACTCCATGTAAGAATTCAACCATGCAGCACCTAAGGCACGTATTTCTACACTTAAGTCTTACTATCCTTGGATTTATAATTTTTCATAATAAAATTCACTGTGGAGTTAGACAATGCATGTGCAAATAAATAAATAATAAAAATAAAACAAATATGGGAATAAATATTATTATAAATAGTTTTTCAGAGTCATGTGATTTATAACTACCATATTAAACACGAAGCACCCAGTTTCTTGATGTAAATCGGATGTTTCTTTTCTGTGAATGTGCTTTTCTGTTAGCCAGTTATTCACCCTTTGTAAATCTCCTATCAATGTGCATTTTTCAGTATCTTATTCAAACCTACACTTTTTATGCAGTGCCTCATTCATTTATTCATTTAGCAAACATCTACTAACTTTTTACTATGTACGTGACATTGCCGAGCAATGCAATATTTAGTGATGTGAACTCCAACCTGGGGAATATGTACTTTAGTTGAGTATCATAATACAAGGATGCAATATTGCAATTTTTTAATTTTTTTAAGTTGTAAGTTAGTTACTACCTCCAGAAAATAAAATGATATAACTCATCTTTTCTATAAAGCAAAAGAAATTAGAATTAGTAATGTATCATTCAAATGAGAAATTCATTGTTTCACACATATGTGTTAGGTTTTTCCTTAATCTGTTTCTTTAAAACAGGAAAGTAATAGCTATTAAGATATTCTTTCTTACATAATGAGGATAGTAAACTGGATCACTCTTCTTAGCTTCTAATAAGAGATAATTTTTAAAATCCTTACTTTTTCTACTTAGTTAAACTGATATTGATCCAAAATTCATTCTTTAGAATGTAAAAAAAAGAATCCAGGACACATGGTATAATCTGTCTGAAAGATAATTCTGGAGCAGATATATCTAGGTCTCCGTCCACCAAGATGACATGGAAAAAAACTTCTAATTTGGAGTTCTGTTCACAGACACAACATGGAACAAATGGTATTCCATTATCAGTATATTGTAAAGCCCAAGGCAGAAGCAAAAGTTTAGTTTGTCTATAGAATTTCTTTTAAAATTTTCAGCCTTATACATTTTCTTTGAGTGAGACTGGTGTCTTTGTCTTCTGGCATTTGCATGATTTGTTATGCACAATATAAACATATAATGGTACTTTTCTCTAAAGAGTCTAAAAGAAGAGCAAATATTCTGAGAGGTTCTTGCATATAAACATTCCAGGCTATATTACAGTAAAACAAGATGGAAATTGCAAGCAGAAAACTGCCCTCTTCAGAGATATGAAATAGCAACGCCTATTTATCTAGATATCCTTCAGAGTATATGTTTGCATATGTGTCTGAAACAGAGAGATGAAGGGAGGGAAGAAGGGGAGAAGAGAATAAGTACATGGAGGGAAGAATTAAGAGGACATTAACAATCTTGAGACCCCAATTCTTTCTACCAAGAATTACTATCCTATTTTAAAAATCTCTTTATTTCTATCATTATTTAAATTATATTTACCTTTGCCTTTGTTCTTGTGCTTTGCTCAGTGTGGTCACTTTGTCTTCCCAACATCTGTCTGCATCTTCAGATATCACCAAAATACTGCATTGTGCCCTTTGGTAACTGCAGCCGGCAGCCCAGCAGTGCTCTGCATACAACTGCCTTCATTGACAGCAGCCATATCATGCACAGCCAGTGCAGCTGCAATTCAGTGCCAGCTAGGGTATATAAATTGTTTCTGCAGCACATTGTCTTTGCATTTCCAGCAATGAAAATAAGCTTCTCTGAGATTGGATCCCTCAAGAGCAAAGTTTCCAAGAAATTGAGATAATTGTTATATTAAATATACATTAAACATATAGGCAAATCACATTAGAGTTAATTTATGCTTAATAGTGCATGTTTAGTGTTTACTTCTGGTGCTATTTATAGGCTAAATCACTGAGAAAATGTTACTGCATTTGAAGTCATGTTTTGCTGAGCAGTGGCTAAAAGTGTGGGATGTGTCCCATACACCATGTGGAATCTTGCTTCCCTGAATGGAAGGTTAGAGTTTGGTGGAGAAAGGTCTGTTTGTGTTATTTGTGCATTTTTTTTTTCTTGGTGTTGCCTAATGGAGAGAAGCTGCTAATGCAGGTCCTGGCCCATTATCTGCTTTCCTGAAAAGTTTGTTGAAAGAATGAATGTCACTCTCTGGCTTGGATCTTCCTCCTTAACAATTTGGCTACATATATATATATATATATACATACATGGGCTTTTTTTTTTTTTTTTTTTTTTTTGAGATAGGCTCTTGCTCTGTTGCCTAGGCTGGAGTGCAGTGGCATGATCACAGTTCACTGCAGCCTCAACTTCCTGGGCACAAGTGACTCTCCCATCTCAGCCTTCTGAGTAACTGGAACTACAAGTGAACACCACCATTCCCAGCTAATTTCACACATACACACAAATATATATATATATATATATATATATATTTTTTTTTTTTAAAGGTTGGGGTTTCACTATATTTCTTAGGCTAGTCTCAAAGTCTTGGGCTCAAGTGATCCTCCAGCCTCAGCCTCCCAAAGTGCTTGGATTACAGTATGAGCCACCATGCCTTGAGCTTTGAAAAATAGATAAAAACTATGGTCTTGTTTCTGACTTCAAATTATAGTCACGATTTGAATATATATATACACGCACACATTATATATGTGTGTGTGTGTGTGTGTGTGTGTGTGTGTTTGTGTGTATGCATGCTATTGCATTTTTGGTTGGTATGACTAGAAATAATATAGACTGCTATAAATTTTGGAAAACATGTTATTAAGATATTCTTTGCAGAATTAAATAATGATCAAATGAACATGGCAAAAGTTAGGCTTTGAGATTTTTAGCTAACCTCAGATTCATATTCCTACTGTAATTTGTTGACACACACAATTTTGTGAAATTTTTTACCACTTTTTTTGAGGTGGAGTTTTCCTTTTGTTGCCCAGACTGGAGTGCAATGGCATGATCTTGGCTCACTGCAACCTCTGCCTCCCAGGTTCAAGCAATAATCCTGCCTCAGAGTAGCTACTTAGCCTCCTGAGTTGCTGGGATTAAGGGTGCCTGCCACCACACTCAGCTAATTTTTTTGTGTTTTTAGTAGAGACAGGGTTTCACCATGTTGACCAGGCTGGTCTCGAACTCCTGACCTCAGGTGATCTGCCTGCCTCAGCCTCCCACAGTACTGGGATTACAGGAATGAGCCACTGCATGGGGTTGACCCATAGCTCTTAAGAGGGATCCATCAAATATCAATTCAAAAACATTTATTGAGTCTTTTGGAAGTACCATGTACTTTACTATGTTTTGAGGCCAAGAAGATCAATTTAAAAATGCAGTGAGTAGTTCAGTTGAGAAACAGCTATATAAACAAATAATTATGATGCAAAGCATAACATGTAAAAATTCCAATAAGTGTGTATAATATAAAGAAGAGGACAACACTCTCTCCAGTGTTGGGGCTTTTGAGACTTCTTACAGGATGTGATATTTTACCTTGATTCTAAATAGTAGGAGCATGTTTACCAAGTAGAGTAATAAAACATGAACACTCCAGGCTGAATGAATGGCATCAATAATAAATATAGAAAAGAAACTACAGTGGGTTTATTGTACAAATTAAGCAAATTCTTAAAAAGATGCATGTAAATCAATTTAATATATATTAAATACTCAACTAAATTACTGTTGCGTACCTCATTTATAACATAATTCATAAATCCCTATTTCAGTTTCTGTGAGCACTGTTCAGATTCTGTTTTGTTTCAAGTGAAGTACATTTTTGTATAGTTTTTTTTTTAAACTGCCTTAGTCATGCCTTTCTCAATTTACTAAATAGATTCAAGTGCAATTCTGCCAGTAGAAATATATTGTAAGCAAAGTAGGCAATTTAATATTTTCTTGAAATTACATAGAAAATATGAAGAAATAGGTTAAACTAATTTAAATGACATATTTTAATTAACAAACTATTTAAAAACTATTATTATCTCATCATGTGGCCATAGGCACATTTGCAGTGTTCAGCAGCCATGTGTGACTATTGGCTACTGTATTGAACATGAAAATCCTGGTGTATTGATCTACTGAAAGACTTGGCTGGTGACAGATTACATGTTCTTTAATAACCTAATGTGTTTGTTTAAATGTAAGTGTTTGAAAATAATTTTGAACTTCAATTTTTAATTTATACTTTTAAAATAAAAGTAACCACATTGATATGAAAAACCAACTTTAATTATACTGCAAAATGTGAAATAAAAATTAAAAGTATTATATCCCCCCCAACAAGTTATTTTCCCCCAAAACTTTAATTATCGTGTATCTCTTTTGGGTCAAAAATGTGCTTATAATTATATATGGAATATACATGTTATAATTTCTACCCATATTAAATTTTATACAAATTAATCTGTACACTGCCCAATTCAATAGTAAATGGAGATAAATTAAATAAGATACCCTTAAATACTTACCGGAGAGGCAAAAATTAAAAAGACTGACAATACCAAGTGTTAGAAGAACATGAAGCAATATCAGCTCTACATACTTCTGGCAACTGTGTGTCTTTCTACAATACTGTTGAAAACAGTCTGGCAATATTTAGTATATTTGAAAAGACATATGCTCTGTGTCAGAGCAATTCCACTTCTAGGTGTACAGACTTAAAGACTTGTATAGTTCTACCATGAACACTATGTAATATTATTTGTAGAAGTGTTCGTCATTATTACCTCAAAGGGAAAACAACCAAAATATCCATTTACCAAAAATGGGATAGCTGCATACCTATGTAATGAAATATTATTCATCAATGAAAATAAATGACGTATGGCTACATGCATATAACATGGGTATTATAGTCATGGTGAAAAATGAAAAAAGCAATTCACAGAAAACTGCTTATATGTATGATTCAATTTTTAAATAATTTGAAATGACTTAAACCAATGGCATGCCTGTATACTAAAACTATGCTTTTAAATATAAAACAAGAATATGACTAATATAAATATCAGACTGATATTTAGTTACCTTAGTGGGGAGAGAATGATATATGAACAGTGTAGGAACCTACAATTAGATTCTTAGCTCCTGGAATATCGAATTCTTAACTGGTGTGGTTTGTAGATTAGTTTTGCCAGTTTGGAGTGTAATCTGGCAGTCTGTGTATGTATACATATCTCAGTGAAATTCTTCCCTGGGCTCATAGAGGACACTCATGATAGCTAGAGATAGTGAGAAGTTATAGGCAACTCAGGTGTTTGTAACTAAGAAAGTGAACAAAAGTGAAATGTGATAAAGGCCCACTGTAGAATAGCTTACAAATATTAAAAATAATGAAGTAGATGTGCACACAATAATCTAAGTAGATACTGACAAAAGTGTTTAATAAAAAAAAGGAAGTACAACAAAGTTCATTCTGTTGCTGGTATCTGACATTCCTTCTTACTTATTAATGATTTTAGATCCTGGTTTTCTGTCACCATTTGCAATACAAGAATACCTTGTTGGCACTTTGCTTTATTGTTCGTTGATACAGTGCTTTCTTTTCCTCACAAATTTAAGGTTTGTAATAAACCTGCATTGAGCAAGTTTATCAGTGCCATTTTTCCAATAGCATATGTTCACTTTGTATCCCTTTTTGGAAATGTTGACAACATTGCAAGCATTTTCATTACTATTGTATCTGTTTCGATAATATGTTATTAGTGATCTTTGAGTGACCATTGTAATTGTTTTGGGACACCATGAACAATCAACTTATAAAATGGCAAGCACTGAATTTGTGCCTTTTGACTGCTCCACCTATTGGGTGTTCTCCCATCTCTCTCCCATCTTTAAGCCTTCCTATTTCCAGGGACACAAACTGAAAACAGCCAATCAATAACTCTGTAATGGTCACAAAGTTTGCAAGTGAAAGGAAGAGTCACATGTCTCTCACTTTTAATCAAAGCCAGAGATAATTAAGCTTACTGAGCGAGGCATGTCAAAAGCCATGACAGGTCAAACTCTAAGCTTCTTGCACCAGTTAGCCAAGCTGTGAATGCAAAGAAACATTCTTGAAGAAAATTAAGTGAAACAGGCTGGGTGCAGTGGCTCACGCCTGTAATCCAAGCACTTTGGAGGCCAAGGCAGGTGGATCACCTGAGGTCGGGAGTTCAAGACCAGCCTGACCAACATGGTGAAACCCAGTCTTAAAAAAAAAAAAAAGAAAGAAAGAAAGAAAATTAAGTGAAACAGCGTTATTGCTGACACGGAGAAAGTTTTAGTGGTCTCAGATAGACCAAACCAGCCACATTATTTCTTTAAATCCAAGCTTAATCCAGAACAACTTCCTAATTCTTTAATTCTGTGAAGGTTGAGAGACATAAGGAAGCTGTAAATGAAAATTTGAAGCTAGCAGAAGTTGGTTGATGATGTTTAAAGAAAATAGCCATCTCCATAACATTAAGAGTGCAAGGTAAAGCAACAAGTCCTGCTGTAGAAGCTGCAGCAAGTTATCCCAAAGATGTAGCTAAAATAATAGATGAAAGTGGCTACATAAAAAAATAGATTTTCACTGTATATGAAACAGCTTTTGACTGCAAGAGATACTAAATAAAACTTTCATACCTAAAGAGGAGAAGTCAATTCTTAGTTTCTGATCTGGGCAAAGTAAATTGGAAGCCTTCTGGAAAAGGTTTACCATTCTATAATTTCATTAAGAAAATGATTCATGGGAGAAGGTCAAAATATCAACATTAACAGTTGAAGGTCACCATTTTATAACAGATGCCATTAAGAAAATGATTTGTGGGAGAAAGTCAAAATATCAACATTAACAGTTGAAATAAAGAACTCCCATGGATAACTTCATAATGTTGTCATAATGTTTTGTTTTCAAGAAGGGCTCATGGGTTCATATTTTCTTAATTCAGGTGTATCTGAAAATTTCTGTAGCACTTGCTTGACGGATTGGTTGATGTAGGGAGCCAGCCCCCACATCACCCATGGGTACCCTGAGTTCAGTGACAACAAAGGATTGAGAATAAGACAGATTAAGAATGCAAACAGTGGGACCAGGGAGCCATTGCTTATTACTGGAGGCAGTGAAAGCCCGGAGCTTAGGTTCACCACAGTATTTGTTGGTTATGATCACTTTGATCTTAGGGTAGGGGTGGAGTGATGGTAGGGAGAGGATTACCTGATGGTGGGATGAATCAGTGAACCGGAACTGAATCACTGAAGTGGTGTGTCATTCTAAAGTTTGATAACAGTGGCAGTTTGGGAGTTTCACAAAACAAAAACATGGTTATCTTTGCTTCTGAGGTGGTTAGCCTAGGTAATTCTCTCATCACTTCTTCCAGCAGCTTTTTTCACAATCTCTCCTTACACTAGAACGAAACACAAGTGGAAACCATTGCTTTAGATCACAAAATTTCAAGAATGACTGATTTATTTATTATGGGGTTACAGTTTGAGGGTTTAGGGCCCAGCATAGGAGACGGGACTGAGGTTGGTGTTAAGGTCCCTAAATCCATGGCCTTGAGTGCACTCATGTCACCTTCTTTCCCTCTCTGAGAGGATTTGTATTGTTTTTTTTAATGCTTTGTCTTCAATTGCTTTGACTTTTCCAGGTAACTCTGGGAAAGATCGTTCAATCCTTCTTCTTTTTTTTTTTTTTTTTTGAACATTCTTTCTTCTGTGGAAAAACCCTGAAGAGTATTGAATATTTTTTCTGAGGCTTTTGAGGCTCAGGGGACTAAAGTATCTAGACCTTTGTCCATATTTTTTCCTGGATTGTCTACACATTTTTTCAAGTTTATGTTTCAAGCTGAAAGAAAATGTATTAAAGTCACAGGATTCAGGGCATACAGGACATTCTTAAACTCATGTAGAAAACTCTTTCCTAATCAGTAGCCTAGGTTGTTTTTCAGTTTTTATGTTATTTTTGGTAGTGTGTACTCTTAGTTACATGGTGAGAAAAGCAACTTGCAAATAAAATGATGTACCTAAATTTATGCAACTAACTACAGAAATACATCTGACTCTAGTTTTCTTAATGCCCTTATTACTATGCTTTCTATTAAAACCTATTTTTTTGTCTATTCAACTCCATGAAATAATACAGATATTTAAAAAACATGTATTTTAGTCTGAGTTCATTCACAAGTTAAGTAATAGATTTATAAGCTAATATTTAACATAGATTATAAACAATCTAATATACTTTAGCTAGTTAATCAGGAGCAGGAATTTTGGTTTGCAGATTCATATTGTTATACAATGAGAACACATGGATACAGGGAGGGGAACATCACACACTGGGGACTCTTGTGGGGTGAGGAGCTAGGGGTGGGACAGCAGGGGGTGGGAGGCTAGGGGAGGGATAGCATTAGGAGAAATACCTAATGTAGATGAGGAGTGATGTATGCAGCTAATCACCATGGCACGTGTATACCTATGTAACAAATCTGCATGTTCTGTACGTGTACCCCAGAACTTAAAGTACAAGAAAACAAAACAAAAACAATAAAAATAGACATTAAAAAATTGAGATATGCTACCTAATTTTTTTAATGAAAAAGCAAAAGATTTCATTAACTTTCAAAGGCCTGCCATGTGGCCAACCATCAATATGCTATTATTATTTCCAATGTCTCATTCTAAATGTGAAAAAAAATTTTTCTTTTTTAATCCTCTGTCACTTTCCAAATCATCATTTTTGAGAATCTACTAATCAAAGGAAATTGTGATTCTTTGAGCCTCTCAGCTGTACTCTTTGTAACCATGGAAACCAAGCCAAACTGTTACCAAGGTTACGCTTTTGAAGCCATGATTTCATTCTCATCAGTTTTTCCTAGGATTAATGAATTCATTGAAAGTTTAACATAAATAATACTATGTTTGTATATAGTATATTAATGACTATACAATTATTTTTAATTCTCTTCCATTTAAAATTATATTTAACTAGATTTGCAGTTTAAGGTGGAGAAACAAACAGACTCATGATTTTGAGCAGTTGATTTTCTGAAAATAGAATTAATTTGACCTTAATGCTGAGAATATTTTCACTATATTGGCTCATATTTAGTAGCTTAAGATTCCTTGTACTTTTTTCTTTCATGCAACTTTGTTCTGAAATATTGTATGCCACTATAGTATAAATACTATTACTGGTCTTCACTTTTTGTAATCAACCTATTGATAAAACTGAAAAGTCTTGGTTATATGTAAATAATAGAAGATAAATTATATAAACCTTGGAAACATAACAGGAATTGTGTGTGTACACACACACACACACACACACACACACACACATATATATAAAAGTGTAGAGAAAGGAAATGTAATTTTCTTAGATAGCTAATCTATATTGTTGAGAACAAATGGATACCATTAAATTGATATATCAGGAATCTGAAGCATTATGTTAGGTTAATCTTGTAAGTGTTTCTATGTATTTATAACATTTTAGTCATTGATTATTTTTAGAGTATTTTAAGATTATTTACTGATCTCTATCCCAAGGGAAAGGAGTAATTGTTAAAAAGACAATGGAAACAGAGGTTGAAGAATGGAATATAAAACTCATATTTTAAAGCTTTTATATGGTTTGATATTATGTTTTGAGCACTAATAATTTTAAATTTTAAACAAATTTAAAATCAAAATGTTTCTTGTTTTGCAATCAGTAGAGGTATTTCTCACAGTAAAAGGAAATGTCTAGGAATTTTTCTCTCCTAATTGAAGATGAACATAAGCATATCTGCTAGATTTTCTGTTTCCCATAAATACTTCTTTTAAGATGATCCCCTTGCTTCCTTTTCCTATTAGAGACATAAAGAGGCATTTATCAGTGGAACTGAGATTCTGAATATGGAGCATGAGCACAAGGAAGGGCTAGACAGGCAGTGACTGACAGCACGAGGAAGGGACCTCCTGCAGTCAAGTTACCAATAGAAACTAGACAACACCTTCAAAACAGAGTAAGATCTGGAATGCTTATTTGCAAAGGCATTATTTATAAATGTGTGAGCGCGGGACTCAGGAAAAATACCCCCTAGTCTATTAGTCAGTCCTAAAGAGAAATATGTGAATTGCAACAGTAGTCCAGAAGAACAGAGTCATAGAGGATGGAAGTTGGCTGCTTGAGAGGGATTGAGACAGGGAAATAGCTACTCTGACTTCACCCTCTTCCCACCTTCCCATCTCGTGGCTCCTCACTGACTAAATGCCAACAAGAAGACAGAAGACATGAAAATTCTGTTTTGTAAGAGAAATAAGTCAGCTTCCCTGGGCAGAGAGCAGGGTGGGGATGGGTGGAGATGGACAGAGAGTGGGTGGGTGACTGGCGCTAAAATAAAGATCTGTCACTGAATCACTACATTGAGACCCTTTTCTGATTTTGTTGAAACTGAGATGTTACTTTCACCTGTCATAAAAATCATTGGAATCAATAGACAAATCTGCCCTGTCTACAACTGAGTTGCCTTCTCACACATAAGACAGCATGGTATACTTCACAACCTGCAAAGCCATGCCTCATGTGTGAGCAAAAATTCAGAATTAGGAAACTAGCATGACTCCATGCATCATGTCTTTTGCTTAAAATGCCCAACTAACCAGTAAAATGTGGCTACTGTGATTTTAAAATGTATTATATCACCAGGGTCACACTGATAAAATCCAGAAGGTGAGAAACCAGTCACATCAAGGTGTAGCAGGCCCTAAAAGCTATTATTGGGGAATTCTTTCAAATTTATTCCATTCTCTATAGCCCTTGTTTAGAACATGTATACCCATGGTAAACATGGTAGCACAAAAAAATAATTCTTATTATAGAATAATGGCTTTAAATAAAGATTGTTTCTTTTTAAAAAAATAAGCCTAGGGTGTGTGTCTACATTCCTTGTTTCATGTGAGAAAGGGAGTACTCAAGAAGGAAAGGGGAAGGAAAAATATTCACATGCACTTAACATATTTTTCATCAGATGCTGCGATAAGGGATTGTGTGGCATGCGTGCACACACACACACACACACACACACACACACAGTTAATTACAGCAAATTGATAAGGTGAGTAATTTTCTCTCCATTTCACAAATGCTGTGTCTGTTTTCTACAAAATTTGGTTCTAGCCATGTTTGTTGATTGTTTTTCAGTTGAAGGTGATTATGAGACATAAAATAACCCAAGTTAGAAAAAAAAAGAAAGGTGAGAAAGTAACTAACTTGATCAATGAATTTTAAAATGTGTCTTGAGAGAACCTGAGGTCCCAAGACGAGGTCTTTTGGACTGCTGTGTGTATGAGGGCCAGGACAAGATTGGGAGCTCCAGTGAGGCTGAACAGGTGGAACTGTGGATTCACACTTCCTCTTTTTTAATCAGGAAGTTTTGATTTATCTCAACATTTTCTTTAAAACAATTGACCTAGAAAGTCAATAAATTTTATAATCAGCTACTTCATATTCACTCAAAATTCATCTAATATACTAGTGGAATAAGGATTTCACATATTACACTTAAGTAGAAATAAAGTAATACTCAGGTTGCTATTCACATAAAACTCAGTATTACCTATTTTGCTCCACAAACAAAGGTTTATTAAGTCATTGAAGGCCAGATAGTTTATTAAACAAACATGTGACCCCACATGAATAGTTCCTTCAGAAAGTTAAAATGAGAAGGGGAGTACCATGTGACCTCTCAGGTTAAAGATTATTTTCATGTTCGTGTTTAAAACCTGGCATTTGTTTATTTTAGGGGAGTTCCCTCATTGTGTTCTTACATTTGTTAAGATAATAGTTTCAAGAAATTTATTCAATTAATAAGCAAGCACACTTTGTCCATTTACTGTATGAATGTTGCGTTTTCAGACTGATGCTGAACCTAGAAGCCATCTGTAATTTTGTCCAGGCAGGTGGAGGTGTGAAACCTGCCTATCAGGTAACAGAATCCCTTAAGTGACCCTGCCACCAAGATATCTTGATAAAAGAGCAAGGGGATTACAGTCACCCTGTTGTGCTATCACACACCAGGTCTTATTCATTCTTTCTATGTTTTTGTACACATAAAACCCTCCATAAAAGAGTATAATTGGATTGTTCATAACACAAAGGAGGCAATGGATATGCATTTGCCCTGATGTGATTATTATGCATTGCATGCCTGCATCAGAATATCTTATGTAGCCCATAAATATATAAACCTACTATGTAACTACAAAAATTAAAAATTTAAAAATATAAAAAAGAAATAAGACATCAATTAAAAAAAAAGAGTGAAAGGAAAATAATTCAAGACAGGTTTATCTTTTGTTTACAACTGAAATAGGATTTCCAAAGGAGGAGATCTTCAGGAATCTCACAGAAGCCCATCTACTCTTCCTTCTTGTTAGTATGCTAGAGGAAAGCAAAGAGTCAGATGATCTTTCAGTTTAAATCGATGAAGAAAAAACAAACTATATCTGAGAGTGGTGCATCAAAAAATTTATTATATGTAGGAAAAAAAGAAAACATAAGTTTTCATCTAATTCATTTGCACTGTTTCAATTTATTTATCTTCGGATATATTAGTGTACAAGAGAGCCCGAGAAGAAAACCCATTGTTTATTCAAGTCAGACAAACAACCAAACAAATGGTAAGGAAGAAATGTGAAAATTGTAGTAGAATCTGGCTCGGATTTGGTTTCAAGTATTTGTAGATAAGGAAATTGAAGCAAGCACTTACAAATTATCTCTGTTTAATGTTTTCCCTCATATTTTATCTTCTTTATAACCAAAAAGAATCTGAGAAATGTTCCATTAACTTTGGAAGTTGCTCCACAGAAGACTAATTAAAGTAGAAGCAGATAGTGCTACGGAGTTTTAAGGGAGCTCCAGGGTGTATCTCCTTCATCTCTTTACCCTCAGACACATTTTATAAGTAATTTGGACAGATAAACTTAGAGGAAAAGTGATTCCATAAACTGTTTCTAGTAATTCATTGTAACGTTTTCTTAACCTCTTCTTACTGGCAAGAAGATCTTAAATCTGTGTGAAATGCTTTGCTCAAGATTTAAATATCATATGGCAGAAAATGTGAAGGAATATTTTTCTAATATGCAGTTCTGCAATGGCAATCCCTTGGTCTCTTTCATTTGAGTAGAAGCTTCCTAAAACATGTGTCAATATTTGCCTTGTCAACTTTCTCTCCCCACCCACCACCCACCATTCTCCACTGACACAAATGCAATCTGCTTCGTGTCATTTCAAAGGTGTATCACTTCTCTGAAACTGCTGTTCCAAGGTAACATGGCACTCTAGTTGCCAAACCTAAATATACTTTGAAATCCTTACTCACTTGACCTCTCTTGGCATTGACTGTTAACAACTCCCTTGTTTGAAAACACTTTCCCTCTTTGGCTGATTTGATAGTGTTTCCTCCTAGTTTTGCTTTTATGACACTGAGGGCTTTCTTGTTTTTACCTAACTTTTAATTTTGGTGTTCTCTATGCTTCATTCTTGATCCTTTTTTATTTTCTCATTCTATACCCTCTTCCTGAACAATTGTATCTACATGCTGTCTCTAATCTCTATCAACTTGAAAATCTATAATATTAGCTCTCATATGTCGCTTCTGGTCTTCAAATATCTATAAAAATTTTTATAAAAATATAAAGAAATTATCCATATTGATTACTCAAAAAATTCAGATGGCCTATAAATTGTGCACACACACACACACACACACACACACACACACACCATCACCACCACCATCACCAATTCCATTAATCAGATTTTTAACAATAAATCTCTGTTATAGCTTTTCTACGGACCTGTCATGGCCTTGGGCAGAGTACTTAGAATCAAATGAAATACACACACTGCCTTTTAGGACTTCTAAGTCTAGAGACCCTCAGCTCTCTCTTAGATCTATTTCTCAGAGGCTACCATGCCATCTTGTCCTTCCCCAGCAGAGCTTCTGTTATGCTGTGCTATAACTGCTTATTTCCTTATATTTGTTTGTCCCGTATAGTGTCAAAAGGACAGAAACTTCCCCTATGCTGTTTCTTTCATTCTAACTCAATAAAGATTTTTAAATTTAGTGTGTTTGGGCAGTTAGAACAAAATACCATAAACTTGGAAGCTGATAAACAACAAAAATTTATTTCTGACAGTTCTGGAGGCTGAGATGTCCAATATCGGGGCACTGGAGATTTGGTGTCTGGTGAGGGACAGCTTTCTGGTTCATAGGATGGTACCTATGTCCTCACAAAGGCGAAGAGGCAAGGGGTCTCTCCTTGGCCTCACTTATAAGGACACTAATCCCATTCATGAGACCTTCATCCTCATGACCTAATTATCTCCTAGAGATCCTTCCTCTAAATACCATCATCTTGTGGGGGGTGGGGGGTAGGACATGAATATATGAATTTGGAAGAGAGAGGACTCAAACATTCAGATCATAGCACCCACCTGAATATTATATACATTGGATGTAAAAGGAAAATTCTTGCTTTTCCTCAATGAAATAAGTTTTATTTTTATATTTTGGCAGTGATTCTCTGGGTAGGCCAAGAGCATTCTATTTAGCCATTCATAGTATGTGTTTGATATTTATGAACCAAATAGGACTCATGCAAAATTCAGGTGACTTGGTAAGCATGTGGCATATATAACCAAACTTTTAAATGTAGCCTCAGATGTCAAAGAACTACCAATTTCTGAAATCATCTGGAATTTGTGTGTGTGTGTGTGCTTGTGTGTGTGTAATTCTAGCTAGGATATGAAAGAAATGATATAGATTTTATTAAATTGTTTCATTTAAAAATTATTACCATGTATTTTTATTGGGCGGAGTGTTGCAATGAAAAGCCTTGTTTATTGATATTAGCATATGCATCATAGTGAAAACATTGATCATATTTTTAAGGTTTTTTAATCATGCCAAAGTAATGATATGCTGTGAAAACTCTGAAATTATATACAAATATTGGTGTATGTATATAAAAATTTATCTTATGGGGAAGGCTTGGTAGCTTTTATCAGATTCTCAAAGGGGTCTGTGTTTCCCAAATGTTAACAACCAAAGCCACAATACTCTTTGCTCTGTGTTATATTTTACAATTAATACTGAGAAAGTAGAATTTTCAGAGAAAATGCCAAATGAATAAGCCAAAATATCTTTTCGTTCTTGAAATTTACACTACACAGAAATGCAAGCTCTCTTGATGTCGACCCTACGAGGGCATTTCTATTTGTATCTGAATAGATTTATTTCCATAAATTTGGAGAGGAGCCCATGTTCCATTACCATGCAGCCCACAACATGCTTGAGATTGCTAATTAGGGTACAAATTGTGGTGGTATTTCTGGTGACCTGGACATGTGTTCAATAGAAACAGAAATGAGCCCCTCAACTCATTTCACATAGGCCAGAAAACATCTGCCAGATGGTTATAGCTTTCAGTAACTATTAAACTGGATCACATTTGAACAAATGACTTAGATATATAGTGTTTGAGAGCTTACTCTAAAATTTCTAACATATCCATAGAGATTGGCCTTAATGAAAACTACATTAATCTACCTTATACATTGTAACTAGCCTAAAATGAATAATTCCTTCTCATTTTAGCCAAAATCAAGCTAAAAATGCCTTTATACATTTTTATATAATGTTGACAAAACATCTGGGAGATTTATTGATGTAAGAGTATCTATAAGGACATCAAAATTAATTTCAATTCCCTGAGGTATCTCATTTTAATTAACAAATCCGTGATCCTGTTCTATTAATTAGCATGTCGAAGAAATAAGTTTGAGATGAATTTAATTCTAACGAAGCATTTATCTTCTATGATAATAAAAAGGGCATTAACAATCTCAGACTAATTTGTTTTATACATTTAATAACAGTCTTGAAATTCCATTCAGAAGAGCAATATAAGTAATATCTATTATTTTTAATTTAAAGCTTCATTTTGGGTGCACATATTTTTTAAAACCCTAATTATTAGAGGCACCATAGTTCTAACATTATACTTTTTAAGTATTACTAATGTGAGCACAAGTTCATTAAATATGTTATATTATTGAATTCTCAATTGCGTATAAACTATATGTTTATTTCACTTGAGATTTTTTTTTTTTTGATATGCCACTGAGTATGACAGAAGAGAGGTAGAATTTGTCAATAATTCCCCGGCCTGAGCAAACATATGGTTTCTGCACACTTATATATTTTACACTAGATTATTGTTATTGGTATGTCCTTATATTTTGTCTTAAATACAGCTAAAGCATTTTAGGCAGTAACATAATGAACAAATTAGATTAATAGTGCATCTGATAGCATATTGAAAATTTTGATATAATGAAAAATGTTGAACAATTTCACATAACTTTGTCTTATGTCAAGCCACAAACAATGGCTTCAGGTGGTATGAGAAGAACTGGATTATATAAACCTAAATGGCATAATTCTGAAGCTACTCATTGAAGTTTTCCATTCACATATCTGTTTTATTGCCAGTATGATTCCTTTACCTAAAAAGAGTTGCTCTCAAATAAAACTCTGATGTTCAATTAAGATAAAATACAAAAAAATCAAGATTTTTAAAATAAGGTTTCAGTTTTTGAATCTGTCATACTTATAACCTATACTGTATGTTGTCACAGTTAAAGAGACAGTAAATATTTTAGGTTTTGTGGGCAAGCCAAGGGGCAAAATCACAAATGTTTTGCAGGTGATTATGTAACAAATGGGAAAATAGATTTTCACAAGTCTTTTTTATGAAATTATAAAACATAAAAATTGAAGATAATTTTTGGGAGTCCAGGTCTGCTAATTAGGAGGATGGCATTCAATCTTTTAGAAACACTATTTTATTTAATTAGGGCTCACAATTAGTATTTTCTATGATCAAAATAAATTGTAAGTGTTCATTTTTTGATGCTGATCTGTAATGAGATTTTGTGTATTTCATCTTTGAAAATATCTTTCACACAGTCAGGTACTGCCAAATACTGATATTAACTCAAGAGCATATGGAAAGCACTTAAAGAATTCTGATAGATACTTCTCTAGATACTGCCTTTTAGCATGTCATTGCATTTCAGATTATTCACTTAAAATTGAAGGTTAGATAGAACCTCCTCACTTACACAGTTAAATGGATTTTAAAATATGGAAATATCCTTTGAATTTAGAATGCGAATCAGGATATTCAGCTTGTATTTCAAATCCAAATTCTCAAAATTAATTATGATTGTATCCATGAGAGCCAATGAGGATCACTGTTGACGCTTGATATCAGCTTACCTAATATAAAGCCTTTTATTCTTGTTGTATTTATTGACAGTAAGTCCCTGAGTTAGTTTAGGTCCTCTAAGAAGCAGACACCAAGATATAATTTGACATGCAAAAACATATGGGGAAAAAATTCTGTAAGGGACAAGTGTAAAAGAGCTGGAGGAGATGGGGAATTCTTCAAACTATGTGTAATGCTGTTCTGATCCACATGAATACAAGAAAGAAGAAAAGAGTGGCTTGCGGTGCAGTTGTTAGAAAGTTTTGGTCAAGCCATTGGGGAGCTCTTGAGCCAAAGCCACCCATCAGAGTAGTTTCTGTTGTGCTCAAGTGTGGCCTCAGCATAATAATGTTGGCAGATTTGAGTGCAACAGTTATAGCTGTCAGTCAATTACACTGCCTTTAGCAAGAGTGGTGCATTTTCATGGCTGCCATAGTCCACCACTTCCTCCAAATAGATTTACTTCTCTACCCTGGTTTGGGAGAAGTTGCCTCTTTGTTCCCAGCAGTCTTTCCTCCTACAGCTCCAGTCACTGCAGTGGATCTTGGGCTGCAGTTGGTGCTAACTAGTTTCCATCTTCACAATTCATTCTAAATCCCTATGCTCAGCTGTCACATCAGCAAATATTGCTTGATTCCTTGGTGGTGTGATTCAAACTTTCATTCCTGAGAATCTCAATGCTTGATGAAAATACCCTATTTAAGCATGGGTTGCTGCATGTTCAATGGGCAAGGGAGTACCAGGAGGTGCTTATGTAAATAATTTGAGTTCCATGTGTTTCTCTCTGTCTCCATTGCAAAACAAACAAAAACACCCTTACCTTCACCTGATGCTCAGAGTCAATTATTCTTGTTAGTATGTTGATTACTATTCTTGTCATTTGGTCCCTGGATATAAGGAGCCTTGGAGGACATGGTATTCTGGGGCAGTTGTAGCTAATAATTTAATGAGACCTTTGCTGTTTTAGTAGGTGAGATAATACTCTTTTTGGATTTCATGACTTCCATTCCTGTACAGCTCAGAACTGTAGAGATGCGAAGCACAAAATCCCCCAGTGAGTACTTGGGGCTAATGATAAGTAAGGTCACTCTTGTGTCTACCATTTAGTTCCTGAATCCATGTATTTTCACATTTGAGAACAAAATATCACACTGAGGTCTCTGTTTTAATTCATATAAAACATACCAAAGAATGGCATCCCATCCTTTCAGAGAATTACCTTCGGGCTGATACTACATCTCTGCCTTTAAAAGGTTGCCTGAGCCTTTGATAAAACCAGCTGCTTCTGGATGTTAGGTATGTGATTTAACCTATAGATTCCATGGTCATAGGCCCACTCATACCGCTGCTCTGTAGAATCCCTGCTCAGATGCTATGCCATGTGAAATTCTTGCTTTTGGATTACGAATTTCATAAGTCCTTATAAAGTGATGCTGATTCAAGCTGTGTAGGTTAAAATGGCAAAATCAAACCTAGAACAGGCATATATACTTCTAAGAGAGATGTACCGATGAATTTTCCAGTATAGGAGGGGTCAAGTGGTTGGTTGCTCTTCCCAACTGATAAGGCCATATTGATGTGAAGAACTGTGAAGGATCTGACATTTTACCTAATTTGTCAGTAATTCATTTGTCTGCCATCATTTCATCAATTTTGGTAGAAAAGATGAGACTCTGATAGTATACAATGGGCAGTTTATTACTTAAAGCAACAGCATTAGTCAGAGGATCGTCTTTTAAAAATTAATATTATTTTCAATTTACAATCATAATTATGTTACATTTATGGAGTACCATGTGACGTTTTGATACATGTATATAATGAGGAATGATTAAATTGAACTAATTAACATATCCATCACCTCATTTAAGATTTCTCATGTTGATATATTTGAAATTTACTTTTAGTTATTTTGAAATATAGAATATATTACTACTCACTATAGTTACCTAACTGTGCAATAAATCTCAAAACTTGTATCTCCAGTGTAACAGAAACATTGCACCCTTTGACCAGCAACTCCCCATTCCCTTGTTTACCGCTCGAGCCCCCAGCCTCTGGTAACCATAATTCTACTCTCTTCTTCTAAAATTTTTACCATTTTTGCTCTGGTTTCACCAGCTCTAATTCCCAAAGAGCTTTGTGAAAAGGAATACATATGCAGTAAGCTAAACTACAGGGCAATTTTAGGGAAAATAGATATTTTATAATGACAAGTAACTTGTATTTTTTTCCCTAGAGGGAGGAGAAATTATTTTACTGGATAGTGAACAAACCTTCCCTTTTCTCCAATGAAAGACGTGATATGTTTTTAAGGTTATTTACTATCAAAACACCTTTGAAAAGATGGTTCTGAATGAAAGCAGAGCCACTCACTTTGCTAATGAAACATGCAGACATATGAGAGACACACAGATAATTGTTTTTCAACAATCAGGTGCACAGTTGGTCTCTTTGTTGAACAAGTTACACATTTAGAAACAGGAATAGCTGGGTAGAACTTGGTAAGTAGACGTCCATGCTCATGGATTCCTACGTAGCGTCCGTCTTTGCTACTATGACTATTCTTTCAATGTACCCTCTGTGACAGATCTGGGGTTGTTGATGAGGACATATGCCTGTAGTCAAGTCATTTTGACTGCTTGTTTTTTCAGTCCCTTTCCATGGTGTACGATTTGTGGTGGGCATTAAAGTTGACACAAAAATATGCATACTTTCCACCCACTCCATATAGCCAAGCATGTAACTCTACCCCATAACTTTTAGTCTCAGTCCTTTCCTTCTAGTAGCTTGACCAGAAGGCCAAGCCACTGGCTACTGCCGAGGAATCCGTGTATATTCTCTCCACCAGAAGTGGAATCTGTGTCACTTCTTCACAAAATAGATGAACAGGTATACTGCATGCAGCTCAGCATGTTGGAAAATTCTCAATCTGTAATATTTTCAAGGCCACCTACGAATATGACTGCAATGTAGTACATATTCATTTTATGTTGATTTCCTGAGCTAAACCATTAATAAACCAAATTCTGGCTTTTTTCTCCACCTTCAGCTGATCTTATGTCACCACTCTGTGCAGCCATAGTGTACTTATGGAGGTATACACAGGTAATGTGGACAATGAAATTAGCCACAGTAGCTACTGGAGTTTAGTAGAAAGGTAAAGTCTTAACTGAATCTTACAGGATAAGAAGGTAACATGGGCATTCAGAAAGCAGGACAAGACTTAGATTATCTCAGGCCTGTCTTTCTATGTGCTTTATGATTCAGAATGTAATTTTAAAATAATAAAACCACTAAGCTTGTATCCTTTGGCTCTTGTGTACTTTCTGAATTGAACCCTTGTAACCTGTCCAGTGAAGATCCTGGACGAACTCACATGAGTAAAGCTAAAGGAGAAAAAGTAGTTGTTAAGCCTCGCCATATCTTCTAGCTAGTATTCGTGTATAACAAAACAATAGGTGGCCTTAATATCTTTTTTTTTTCAGATTTAGATGCACATTTGAATATATGCATTATTGTTTGTCATTTTCAAAAAAGGGGAATGGATAAAAGCACTGTAAGCATAATGAGTTGATCTGGAGCACTGTCATTAGAACAAGAGCCACACATGTCATTATATGGAGGTGTTTCACAAGGGAAATAAACAGCAGTGCCCACAGGATGGGAAGAAGCAGTGGACTCTAAGCTTCAGTGTCATAGGAACCAGTAGTTGTAAGGAGCACATTCTGTGTGTCAAGGAATGTCACTCCAACCATTTGTAGCCATAAAGGAACATGGCCCAAAGTTGCCAATCTTCGGATCTTTAAGTAGACATACATTTTAAAATAATATTTTTAAACATTAGAAATCAATTTAATTTTATTTATATGTTATGCCACTAAAGAAATTATACCTGAGTACTACATAGTACCATAGGTGGCTAGTTTGTAGCTTCCTTATTAAAGTTAGACAAACCCGGGTTCAAATCTTGGTTTGTAAGCAGCTGTGTGATTCTTGGGAAAATTCTTTAACCTGTTAAAACCTTTGCCCTCATACCTTAAAAATGATAATACCCTCACAGAGTTGTTTTAAGGATAAAATATGAGTATGAAAAGCCTAATACAGTGACTTAACAAAGCACCTGGCCTATGGTAAAGACTAAACATAGATACTTGTAGTAGTAGAAGTAGTTAGCAGAGTAGTAGTAACAGTAGCAGTGGTGTGGAAGTAGTATAAATTTTTACCTCAGGTACCAGGGATCCCAGTAAGATTTATTTGTAGATATCTTGGTAAAATGTAACTGTTTCAGTTTGTGGAAAAGTAATTTACATGTTTTTCACAAGGCAAAAAAGGAAAACAAGAAAATAATGCAATGAAATAAGTTTTAAAATCCTTTTGAATAATAATAATAATAAAACCAGAGTCTTTTCCTGGAAACACTACATATTTTCCTTTGAAAACACTTAGAAATTTTTATGAAATTCAGAATATGGTTAATTGACAATAAATCTAGCATTTACTAAGGCTGAGGACTTGTATTTATTGATAATTTTATTTTGTAATGTAAATCTGCAAAATGAAGATGACCATATAAGTCTAAAAACAAAACCTTCTTTAAAAAAATTACTATTTAACTGTATAAGTCATAATTGAAACATTAACTCTAATATGTAGTAGAGTTAAACATTAGGCAAGCTAATGA
This sequence comes from Sapajus apella, assembly GCF_009761245.1. NCBI lineage: Eukaryota > Metazoa > Chordata > Mammalia > Primates > Cebidae > Sapajus > Sapajus apella. The sequence goes on along the minus strand of NW_022436944.1, from coordinate 21,145,701 downwards.
TATGTTTTTGAAAATGCTTTAGAGATTGTGTTAGTCCATTCTCATGCTGCTATTAGGAAATAGTCAAGACTGGGTAATTTATAAAGAAAAGAGGTTTCATTGGCTCATAGTTCTGCATGGGTGGGAAGGCGTCAGGTAACTTACGATCATGGTGGAAGGAGAAGCAACATGTCCTTCTTCACATGGCAGCAGGAGAGTGAGATTCTGAGCAAAAGGGGAAAAACCCCTTATAAAACCATCAGATCTTGTGAGAACTCACTATCATGAGAACAGCAGCGTGGGAGAAACTGTTCCTAGGATCCAATCACTTCTCACTGGTTCCCTCTCATGACACACCGGGATTATGGGAGCTACAATTCAAGATGAGACTTGGGTCTCAGCCAAACCACATCAAAACTAAATAATATTTAGTAGTCTAATTGACCACAAAATTATTTAGATTTATACCTTTGGATGCATATAGAAATTACTCTACATATTTCTTAAATAGCTTATAACTTACCTAGAGTTTTTAACACACTCTAAATATGTTAGATAAATACATGTATTTGGACTAGGCAATTTATTATAATATCAAAGTTTATTTTGCACTTTTATTCCTGGAAACCTATTTTGAAGTATCTTACAAACTTTATTTGTCTATATCAATTTGCTCTCCTAGGAAGTGATTTCAAATTGTAGCCTTCAGGATAAGCAAAGAACATAATTCAAAAATCAAAATTATCTTCCTACCAGAAAACTGCTTTTGCAATTCATGCAGTAGCCACTTTCCTGGGCCTCTTTTTTTTCAATTCATACAGACCTAGACAAAATTACCTCATGTCAGTTTTCTGCTTGAAACTCTTCAATGGCTTATGGATGCCCTTGGAAAAAAATGTCAAAACTTTTTACTATGATCTTCTAAGCCTTACAAGTTTTGTTCCATGCCTAGCTCCCAGGCTCATCTCCCTCCCTTCTCCGAGTTCTTCTCTTAACTCTAATGGCTATTGGTAATGGCAAAAACTGGAAATAACCAAATATATATCAATAAGGAATCATTTGTATAAACTCCACACAATGGAGTACTATGGAAAATTCACCCACTTTCTCTGTGTATATATATATACATATGGATGTGCATTATTTGTCTAAATATTATATATGTCATATATGTAATGTGTGTGTGCATTCAAAGACAATCACGAAATAATAGTTACTTGTAGAAGAGGAAACAGAGTGGAGGAGCAGGACAGAAGGGATAGGATGCCAGCTAGATGTCATTGAATGTATTTTGTTCCGTAGATTTGGCTTTTCAACCATCTACATGTTTGTAATGCTAATTTAAATTTAAAAGATGAAATGCTGAAAAGTCAAACTCAAAGTGCAGTAAGTCTAACTGGATATTTTTGGTGGCATAACCACACTGAAAATAGCAAAGTTATTCTATTCCTGATGATTTAGACTCTCCTTTAATTTATTTGTCCTATAATAGGTCAAATTTCTTTTTGCTTTCTGCTGGATCCTTTTTGTAAACGTTTCATGTCCTGCTACCCGGGGACCTCCCTGGGTCAATGTGGCTTTGAGGAACCACATGCTTGCCCATCCCACACCTATCATTCATATGCCAAGATGCCTCCTGCTGAATTTTTAACTTTCACACATTTCCAACTGAGAATCAGGCACTGACTGTAGGAACCCATGAGCTCCCCAAAAACTGAGATCAAGTTTTCCAAGTGATTAGGTTGAAGCTCTCCTCTTGCTTTGAGGTGACCAGGAAGCACATTTACCCCACTTTCTATAGAGCTGGAAAATAGCATGGGTCTCTGACAATTCTCTCCAAAAACCTGTTTTCTCAAAGTCGTCCAAGAATCGCTCTCCTTACTGTCTCTTATACACCCTTCTGGTAGGTGATGGGCTAAGGTGTCTGACTATTTTAGGGTCATCATTTAGCAAGTCCAGCACAGCTTCTCTGATCTCTCCTTTAAACATGGGAAGAATTATCCTCTTTTGTTCTCAGCTTTGGAGTTTCAAATGATAGTAAAGGTCCAGGAATTGCAGGCCTGATGGTGGAATGACTGTGGACAAATTTCTACAACCACCACAGCAGACTAGATCACAGACCTTTGGCAAACTGTCAGACTGCCAGCATTTGGCCACTCAGCCACCGTTAAGAATAAGTATCCAAAAGAGTACTTCATGCATTTGAATGGTGATAAAGCCACATGTTCTTATGAAAAAGAACAAATAAAAAGTACTATAGGTTTGAGCAGAATGACATAGAAATTTTACTTACTGCATGTGAAACACACATCTTAGAATTAACAGAATGGAGAGAGATGGAAAATGCTTGCTCATCAATTCAACTATTGGGGAAATAATGTCTGTAACTTAAAAAATCAAGACATTATATACCCTTGTGGTATGTATGTAAAAACACATAAATTAAAAATACAAAGTAAATTACAACAAAATGGTAAAAAGTTAAAAATGATTCTCACAGGAGATTAGAAAACAGGAGTTCTTTGATAATTCAGCAACGTAACTAATTTAATTTGTAGAACAAGTATCCTCTTTAAAAATAATTTGTATGACATTTTTTTCTTTTGTGAAATGCTAAGCATCATTTTGATCTTAAATTTACATAATGAAATAAATCTAAGACAATTGGGAAAAATATAATTAGAATATGAAACTGCTCTAATAATGAGTGCGATAAGTAAATATTTTATTTTAGAACTTTAGTTAACTATTTTTGAGGCAAATATGATGTGAAGAAATAGTAGATGCAATGGAAGAATAAAAAGAAAATTTAAAACAACATGACCAGCATTCATTACATGCAAATATCTGAACCAGTTGGACCTCAAACCTTGTATACAATGTCCCTCAAAATGCATGTTCACCTCAAGTGGGCCCTTTATTATCTTTAAATATACTGCTAACAACTATCCTTATTTGACACAGTCTAGGGTTAGAAAGTTTAAGTAGGACAGATAATTGATTTTATGGCTAAATTATCAAAAAGTACATCATGTATGTATATAATATGTATCAAAAATGCATAGTGTACATGTAAACTAGAATTAAGTATATTTGTGACTTTGAAAGTGATTTTCTTCATGCTCTTTTTTTCAAAGGGATGTAAATTTTGCCTTTCTCTATATCATGAATAGGTGTGCTCAGGAGTTAATGGCAACTTTTTGTTGTGGAGAAAAACAAACCCTCAAAAGACTTCAAAGGGAATTCTTTCTAAAACAAAACAAAAACACATTAAAACATATTGACTCAGAATTGAGATGGTAAATATTAGGTATGAATGTTAAGTAATTTAGGTTGAATGGTGTATTTATTCTGTGAGGGAGTAGAGATTGTGGTTGACTTCCCAACATCTGTGCATTCCCCACATACATGCACGTATCATGCAACTTACCAAATTGTCCCTGAATCCAAGAGGAGATACTTGAGGGTTCCCAGGCAGACCTGAAAATCCTGCTCCTCTTGTCAGTTTTCAGGAACTTAGGTATATGCTAGCCAGTGCATTCCCCTAGTGACATTACTGGGCAGGTGACCTAACTGGCCAAGTTAGTAGAATAGAATGAAATTTTGGTGTGCTGTTAGGGCAGAGGTGCATTCATCCTCTTGAGCTGGTTAGGAACAAGAAAATATATGGCTTTGATTGGTATTGGGGACCATCTTAAAGCCATGAGGCTTGAAATTGTCTTAAACTTAAACTGTTAACAGCAGAATGGAGAGACTGAAAGAGCTGGTCCTTAATAACAGAATAGAGCAGATAGATTATTCAACCCTAGACTATCTAATATGTAAGACCCCAAATTTCTTTTTTGTTTAGGCCACTTTGAATTATTTATTTATTTATTTATTTATGTTTGCTCTTTAAAGATACACTAATAAAGCATTTTAGTCCAGTGCCCAGTACAGTGTAAATATGTGTTTAATAAATAGTATCTATACAATTAAAAACAACTATAAATATTCATAATTTTAAAATTAAGAGGAGAAACTCTCAGAACAGTGCCACCTAGTGGGAAGAAGGACGTGCTATGAGGACAAAAAATGTGTTTTGATATTTCAGAGTTCTGTGGAGTTAAAGATGCAAGTAATAATTATTTTTATAAGATATAAATAGTATGAAATACTTTGCTAATAACTCATCACAACATTTTATCTTTTACAGTTAAATAATAAATGAAATAACTTCATCCATAATTATTTGGATATACATATGTAATTTTAGTAAAGAATGGGAATACCCATGTTTATGTGTGTGAGCTTCTTATTGCCAAAAGACAAAATTTCCCCCTACAAAATTTTTACAATCCTCTTCCCCTCTTCTCTCTACAACAAGTCAGAAGGACAAAACTTACCCCTTAGCTTTTTTACATTTCAATCATCCTGCATATAAATTACGGTTACCAATGTTTCCTCAAATCGCTGATTTGTGGAACAAAACTGATCAAGCATCCTAAAATTCTTAGTTAGCTCTAAATTAAAAGAAAATTTCTAATGACACACATTTTTTTCTTATGAAATAAATGTATTTTTAGGGATATTCCACAACATCAGAGAAACAATAAAATACATCTTTATTTTGTAAATATATATAGCAGCCTTCTATCATGTTTGGATTGCTGTGCTGTTAACTGCTTCATCTGCTTTGGGGGTACACAGGTTTTGAGATATTGAGTACAAATGGTAGCAATGTACAAAAATGATTATGAATAATTCAGTATATTTCCTTTCATCTTTGCTCTGTAATTTCAAATATCTCTGTATATTTATATGCATACACAAAAACAAACTCACCTATATATATGATTATGATGCTCACAGTAACCTGTTACTTGTTATGTGGTTAATCATTTTTCATGTCTAATTATTTTCCTTGAAATGTGTATTCTTAATATCCCCTTGAATGTTAGTAATGAAAACTGTAATGTAGTCCTAATTTTGTGTATTTATGTGCGTGTGTATGTATGTGTATATTTTACACTCATTGCTTTCCAACTGGTTTTTGAATGATGGAACACTTTTTTTTAGCCAAAATATTGCTATTGATCAGTTTTTGAAATGTGGCGTGCAGCTTTCTCTTTCAGTAGTGGTGGGCTTGTAAAAAAAATTAATATTTTTCTTGAATGAATTTTCTCATGATGCAGGGTACCCACCTGTGACAGGCGTGAGGACCTGCCCTCTGATCACAGAATGAAACATTGACATTAGTTAATTTCTAAGAAGATAGCATCTTTGATCTGGATTTATGCTAATATGTAGAGAGATTATCACCCTTATCACCTTATAAGCCAGTGAATGAATAAATAGTACATATATGAAAACACTTCAGAAAAAGAGTTAACTTTCACTGCATATGAAGTTACAGATATAACTTGAAGGTGTGTATACATGGTAGAAAAATAGTCTCTTGCTTTTATCTTTATCACAGTAATTAATCAAATATTACTTCTTGGTTCTTTTAAACGTGGATGTAATTGTTTAATTGTCGCCAATATCATAGACAATTGAAGATTCTCTTAGAAAACCACTTTGGGTCCAGCTGTCAGGAGAATGAGAATGTCTTATTTCCCCTCTCTAGGCATTTCTATTAAAGCATAATCAGATTTCCACAAACCCTAGGGCTATTTGCCATTTGGATGCCAGGAACAGCTGTGGAGTCCAGAAGGTGTTGGGTAGGGCTCTCCTCGTAGGAAGGGGTTTTGGGGACTGGTTGAGGGAGAGGCCTTACGTTTGGAATAGATTAGGGAGATAGCACAGCTATACAACATAGTGTTCAATAATATATAACTGTTCTAAGGGGGAGGGTCATCATAGTCCTCACATATTGAAAATTTAAATTTAATAGAATGTTTTAAAAGGTTGAAGTAATGTATGCATTGCATGTAGATTATAAGTAAAGATTAACATAGCCACCAAATAAAATTGAAAAAGGCATATTGATTCACACTAAAATGGAGATATTTGGTAGGGGTTTAGGTAATATTTACTTTAGAAGATAGACCTTTACATACTTCATATTTTAAGCCCTTGCTTTAATTCAAGGGGATTTCCACTGTCAAATGCTGGATTTTCTGCATTTACATGGTGAAATGTTGCCATCATGTGGCCAGTCTGTCTATCACACCTCCTTTCCTTTGGGAGAGACTATTTTGGGGTATTTTTATATGGTCCTTGAATGTTTGGGTTATGTTATATGGTTCCCATTTTATGTGGGAATGTATGGTGTCTATTCAGGTCATTATTTTCATAAAGTAGAAAATATTTAAGCCTATTAATTCAAAATAGACATTAAAATAAGTTTACTGTTACTATCAATTGGGTTTTACTTTGTATTTTCTGGAGTGCTTAGAAATTTTCCTTTTCAATGGACAAATTATTCAAGGTGTAAATCTTAAACTCTTTGGAAGTGCTCTCTTAAGAATCCATCTTTTTAAATGTTTTTATCTACTTTGAAAGTCACCACGAGTTACCAAAATTTCCATTTATTTGTGTACAATTCGGAAACTATTTCTGATGCATACCCCATTATAAACAATAGGGGGCGATATGATGTCATGTTTTGTTTTTTTCTATGAAAGTATTTTTCATAGTATAGACCCTGTTTTTTTCTTGATAACAATACTTCTCTAAAATCAAAAGCATATTTGTTTTATTATGACAGTACTGGCAATGAATATCAGCCTCGTCGCATATACTTGGGAGATGTAACTTCTTAGAGAAAATATTTATGCCAGTTTATTAGTATTTCAATACATGTATTTCTAAATTGATATAGAAATCCAAAAAAAATATATTTAATCCAGAGATAATAGTTTCCAAATATAAATTGGCTTGGTTTCTCATTGAATTAAGAAATTTTACCTTTTTCAAGTGTTTTTCATTAATATTTTAATTATATATTACCATGAATGCAAAATATAGAGTTAAACTTCAGTTTTAGGTTAAAATGATGAACTATGTACCTGGTTTTTTAAAAGTTTTGAATCTTTAGACAATGAGGGTAAAAAGTGTTAAAACAAAATTTTTTTCAAAGTTGCATGATTTTCTTAACTAAGAAGTTCTTTCAATGTAGGTATTTGGATATTTTATATTTTCAAGGTCTATATGGGACTTAAAGTTCAGACAGATAAGATAAAATAGTAGTTGGTAAGTTCAATATTTAAGTTCAAAATTGACAGCTTTGGATAGAAAAATATATATTTCAATGGGAAGCATCTTTTCTGTTTCTTCAAGTAGATACAAGTAAACTAAGGATAATACAACTCCTGTGTAAACTTATAATTTCTGTGTCCTTCTAAAATAGAATAACAGTGTCAATGCTTTAAAATTTTTTAAAAATTATATATGTACACACATAACGTACACATGTATACACACATAAGTATTACATTACTATACTCTCTGTATCTCTTCATAAAAAATAAAACATTAAACAGCATTCTACAGTCAATTTTTAATTTTTTTCCTGCTCACAGTTCCCTTTATTGATAAAGGTTAGCTTTATTATGAATTTATTACATGTGCTAACTTTTTAATGATTTAAGTAAAAATAACTATATTTTTAAAACATGTTTCTAGGCATTAGGAGCCCTAATTTTACATCCCAAAAAAGCATTTTTTAATACTTTATATCCATTTTTTTTAAATGTCAAGTTGGCTGCCTGAAATTAGCCATGGGAGTATACTCATGGGAGTATTTGATTTACACCATGAAAATCAGCAAACGGTACACATCTGGGCTCTTTTTCCTTTTTCTGGGGACCTGTTACTCATATACCGGTGTGTGTTTCTTAGCTGGAACAACTATTGGCATTTTGGTCAGAAAATGCCTTCTTGTGTAAGGTGTTCCTATCCATGATAGGAGGTTTAGCATCTCTGGTTCCTGCCCATTACATGGCAATAGGAAACCCAATCACTGAGTCATTAAAAGTGACCCCACAGATTTCTAAATGTTCCCTAGGAGATTATAATCCCTTCCAAATGACACCCAATCCTGCAGAGTTGACTAAGTAACACGTGGTAGTGCAGTAATGAAAACTTTCAGGCTGGATCAGAACTTAGACACAGGAATACTGGTTGAAAACTCAATGGAGACAAACTGATAAAGAGATTGAAATTATAGTCTATATTGCTTCACTTGTTGGTCATATGGTTGGTCTTACTGATATCATCAGAATGTTCAGAGACAGAAAACAAGGAAACCAATTAGGAAGCCGTAGTATGTTGATTTGAGAAGTAATAGCATATTTTGTTCTGATAACATTAAATTTCAAGTGCCTTCTAGACTCCAGAGTTGTGCTGCCCAATATTGTAGCCACTAGTCACACATAGCATTGAGCAGTTGAAATAAGGCTGGTGCAAGTGAGGAACAGAATTTCTGATTGAATTACGATGTGCTGAAAGTGTACAATATACACAAAATTTTGAAAACTTTAAATATAAAGAAAATGCAAAATAATTTCATTCATTAGTAATTATTTATGTTAAGAAGATATTGAAATGACACTATTTTGCATTTATTGGGTTACATAAAATATATTTTAATTAATGTATTAATTTTACCCTTTTCTTCTTGCCTTTTTAATGTGGCTACTAAAATATTTAAAATTACATATGTAGCTCACATTATGTTTCTACTAGACAGTGATGCTCTAGAAGGAATCATCTCTTTTTAATTCTGAGCCCATGCAGTTCTGGTGTAGTTGATTCCATTACAACTCTGGAGGTAGGCAGTGATTCAGGTCTGGCCAATGGAAAGACCATATTTTTTTAGGGAATATTACATGACTCAATTTCAATCAAGGCTGACCGATTTTTTTAGGGAATGTTACATGACGCAATTTCAACCAAGGCTGACCAAGCAGGCTTTAAGTAGATATTACATTGTATCAGCCTAAAAAATAATAATTGAAGTCAGAGAGACATTGTAATTCCATCTCAGCCACTAATTTAGCACAAATTACTTAGGGTCTTTGAACCGTAGTCTTCATCTGACAAATTGGGATACAAAATACTTGTTTTATTTTGTTGTTGTGGGGATTAAGTCAGATACTATTTGAGAAAACTTTAGCAATACTGCTGACACTGTGCTCAATATATAATAGAGTTTAAACATCATTATGACATTAGCAACCATTTGGTTTTTTTTTTAAGGCAGACATTGAATATGAAATTCTGACAGGATAGAAAAGGTCCTATATCCTATATCTCAGGTAGTCTTCTCTGAAATATTACATAAAAATATCTTAATATCAATTAAAGGATTATCATTTTAAACAACAATTTTGTAGAGTTTCTTGTTTTACCAAAGTAATAAGCTAAAACAGCTACAATTTTGTAGTGCTTTCAGAGTTATTTTTCTCCTATGTAAAAGTTAATGTAGTAATTTTAATGAAAGCATAAACCTAAAAGGATAAGCCTCTTAAAGTGTAATAATATATTGTTAGATTTTCATGTACTTTTCAGAATTCTGTGCTTTCTTTCCTGTATACTTATTAAGAAACCTGGGAAGTATAAGTAATATTGGCTTATTGATGCCATCTGATCATTAACTGATTGTAATGAATGATAAACAGAAGATTTGTTAGTATGTGATATTGAATTTGTTTTGGAATTTAGTCTCTTCTAATGATATGCTAAGTTCAAATCCTTAATAACCTGGTTGTTGGCATTCTTAGGCCAGGAGTGGTGGCTCACGCCTCTACTCCCAGCACTTTGGGAGGTCCAGGCTGGCAGACCACTCAAGGTCAGGAGTTTGAGACCAGCCTGGCCGACATGACAAAACCCCGTCTCTACTGAAAATACACAAATTAGCCAGGGTGTGGTGGTGGGTGCCTGTAATCCCAGCTACTCAGGAGGTTGAGGCAGAATAATTGCTTGAACCCAGAAGGAGGAGGCTGCAGTGAGCCAAGACGATATCACTGCATTCTAGCCTGGGCAACAGAGTGAGACTCTATCTCAAAATAAATAAATATAAATAAAACAAACTTTTAAAAAAGTGATTCTTTTTAGTTTTCTATGTGACCTTCAATTTAGTCTTTACTTAACCTTGGCAAATGGATGCTAGCATATAATTAGTAAAATTAGAAATTAAGATATACGTTTAGGCTCTAAACTTGAAATATATTGATAGCAGTTAATATACATGTCAGTGTTACTGAAAACAGCTTATACAACCACCCACTCTCCCAACTTTGCTCCTTTTGTAAAAGTGACCCATAAATTCATGGCTCAGGCACTATATGCAACTATCTTTGAGTCAAGTAGAAAACACTTACCTTTTTAATCAGATGCCTTCTGTTATATGTAAACTTTTACAAGGTTTGATTTCTTTTAATGTTTGGTAAATCATAATTTGTTCTGTATAATCTAAGTTTCAGCGAAATCTCCATCCTCAGTGATCTTAACAAATTTCCATTTTTTAAAGGTTACTGCAAGATTTTAAAAATCTATGTTTTAAATTATAAAGGTAACTTAGACAAAATATTTAATGACTGTGTTTTCACTTTTACTTCTGTCCTCTGATCTACTTATGATACTGAAGCACTTTGCACAATGTTTGATATTATCTACATTTCACGTTGGCAGGGTGCAAAGTTGCAACAGAGTTGATTACTGGGAAGTAACTTTTAAAAGTTATTTAATAAAAGCTGGAATAAGACAAGCTTTCTTATTATGATAGAAATTTTTCAGAGGGCACAAAATATGATTTTAAAAATGAACCCCTTGTAATGTACCAGTTGTATTCAACTCAGACACAAACTACTGAACATGTATAGATAGCTCAGTTCTCTTGACACCAACAAAAACATTACCAACATCACCAACACAGTACATAACCAACTCAGTGTTCTTGACATCAAAAAAACAAGTACAGATAGCTCAGTGCTCTTGAGCACTAACAAAAACGTGCAAGAAAGAAAGATAGGTCTTTCTAATTGTATAACGGTGGAAGGATACTTGCATAATTACAGGGCTACAGTAACAGCTGTGTACAACGTCCACTATCATGCACTGCAGGCGGTAATTTACCCATGTACTGTCCATTCATATGAATGGAAAACAGTCGGGGTGCCTCTTTAGAATCCTATGTGTATAGCAGACATTTTAAGCAACTATTATTGAAGATTTCTTGTTTTAATATTGCAAAAAAATATGGCTTTTAAAAAATGCTGGACTTTCTTACCCAACAGAGCTTTTAAGTGCTACGCTTAAAGTATTTCTCACTTTGCTTTTCCTCTGAAATTATTACTTTATTATTTTGATATTCTAAGGCACATGAGAAGGGTAACAGCAACAAAATCTTCTTGGTTGAGATGCAGGTATAATGAAAATATTTTATAAACCTTGTTTTCCCATTAACATTTATAAGTGTAGTAAGTACAGTAGCATTAAAAAAAAACCATATATCAAATATAGTTTTAGATCAGTTGTATGTTGTCAAATTGACTTCAGTAGTCATTTTACTTGAAAATATTTTTGAAATGTTTTTAGTGTCTATTTATTTAAAGAGAAGTTTCTGGCTTTCTAATGTCAATCTGAGAAGATATTTGAGGACTAGGAAATAAAAAAAAATGGCTTCTGCACAACTGAAGCTTCTGGCTTAGGACTTCATAGCAAAAACCATACATTGTCTTCAGGAGAGATCCTTAGCTTTTGGTCATAAGCCCTTTTCTCTTACTTAGCACACAATTCTTATTAACAAATAAACAAAGTAAGAACTTTATTTATTAATATAGAGGAAATTAGAAACATCAAAGGAGTAGACTGGATAAGAAGAAAGATTTATTTTTGTCTCTTACCAACTCAACTCATATTTCAACTGCTTTCTACAGGCTACCCAAGTCTCTAGCATTGGGATTAATCACCTCATCATCTGGTATCCAGAACGCTTTGTAAAAACAAATTTACATCATGTTCAGTTTTGGTATTTGGGATATTTAATAATTGGTATGAATGTTGGTCAAGTGTAGGAGCAAAGGCTTGGAGCTCCTCACCTGTGCTGGTCACTACCTCTTCAGTTGCTGGATTCTGGGGAATTCCAGAGCATCCCAGCACCTTGGCTGCTGGGGTAACAGGAATTAGAGAACAAAGGCAGTAGTTATTTGCCAAGCCATATGGAAATACATGGTGTCTCAACAACCAATAAGTATGGGTGAAGATCTGTTTCTTAATCATTTTAACACCTCCAACAGACAGAGGACCAGGCAAGTTGTTGGAAACTGAGTAAGCAGTCTTTGGAACATTAGATTACAAATAGCATTTACTAAGGATCTGTTCTTGCAGTAAAACAGAGATGCTAAATAGATGGAAGTAAGCTGATAAAAGTCCTGTTATGAATTAAATTAAAACCGATCTAAACACTTTTAGATCAGTTGTATATTGTAAAATCAGCTTCAGTAGTCATTTTACTTGAAAATATTTTCATTCTTTTTTTTCCCCCATTTATTTATTTTATTGCATTTTAGGTTTTGGGGTACATGTGAAGAACAATCAAAATTGTTGCACAGGTACAACGTGGCAGTGTGATTTGCTGCCTTCCTCCCCATCACCTACATCTGGCATTTCTCCCCTTGCTATCTCTCCCCAGCTCCCCACCCCTCACCGTCCCTCCCCTATTTCTCCCCAACTGACCCCAGTGTGTAGTGCTCCCCTCCCTGTGTCCATGTGTTCTCATTGTTCAACTCCCACCTATGAGTGAGAACATGCGGTGTTTGATCTTCTGCTCTTCTGTCAGTTTGCTGAGAATGATGGTTTCCAGGTTCATCCATGTCCCTACAAAGGACCCAAATTCATCATTTTTGATGGCTGCATAATATTCCATGGTGTATATGTGCCACATTTTCCCTATCCAGTCTTATCGTCAATGGGCATTTGGGTTGGTTCCAGGTCTTTGTTATTGTAAACAGTGCTGCAATGAACATTTGTGTGCACATGTCCTTATAGTAGAACGATTTGTAATCCTTTGGATAAATACCCAGTAATGGGATTGCTGGGTCAAATGGAATTTCTATTTCTAGGTCCTTGAGGAATCGCCACACTGTCTTCCACAATGGTTGAACTAATTTACACTCCCACCAACAGTGCAAAAGTGTTCCTATTTCTCCACATCCTCTCCAGCAACTGTTGTCTCCAGACTTTTCAATGATTGCCATTCTAACTGGCGTGAGATGGTATCTCAATGTTGTTTTGATTTGCATTTCTCTGATGACCAGTGATGATGAGCATTTTTTCATATGTTTGTTGGCCTCATGTATGTCTTCTTTTGTAAAGTGTCTGTTCATATCCTTTGCCCACTTTGGAATGGGCTTGTTAGTTTATTTCTTGTAAATCTGTTTTAGTTCTTTGTAAATTCTGGATATCAGTCCTTTGTCAGATGGGTAAACTGCAAAAATTTTCTCCCATTCTGTTGGTTGCCAATTCACTCTAATGATTGTTTCTTTTGCTGTGCAGAAGCTGTGGAGTTTGATTAGGTCCCATTTGTCTATTTTGGCTTTTGTTGTCAGTGCTTTTGGTGTTTTGGTCATGAAGTCCTTGCCTACACCTATGTCCTGAATGGTTTTGCCTAGATTTTCTTCTCGGGTTTTTATGGTGTTAGGTCTTATGTTTGTCTTTAATCCATCTGGAGTTAATTTTAGTGCAAGGTGTCAGGAAGGGGTCCAGTTTCTGCTTTCTGCACATGGCTAGCCAGCTTTCCCAACACCATTTATTGAACAGGGAATCCTTTCCCCATTGCTTGTTTTTGTCTGGTTTGTCAAAGATCAGATGGTTGTAGATATGTTGCATTGCCTCCAAGATCTCTGTTCTGTTCCATTGGTCTATATCTCTGTTTTGGTACCAGTACCATGCTGTTTTGATTACTGTAGCCTTGTAGTATAGTTTGAAGTCCGGTAGTGTGATGCCTCCCACTTTGTTCTTTTTGCTTAGAATTGACTTGGCTATGCGGGCTCTCTTTTGGTTCCATATGAAGTTTAAGGTGGTTTTTTCCCGTTCTGTGAAGAAGGTCATTGGTAGCTTGATGGGGATATCATTGAATCTGTAAATTACTTTGGGCAGTATGGCCATTTTCACGATATTGATTCTTCCTAACCATGAACATGGAATGTTTCTCCATCTGTTTGTGTCCTCTCTTATTTCGTTGAGCAGTGGCTTGTAGTTCTCCTTGAAGACGTCCTTTACGTTCCTTGTTAGTTGTATTCCTAGGTATTTTATTCTCTTTGTGGCAATTGTGAACGGAAGTTTGTTCTTGATTTGGCTCTCTTTAAGTCTGTTATTGGTGTATAGGAATGCATGTGATTTTTCCACATTGATTTTGTATCCTGAGACTTTGCTGAAGTTGCTTATCAGTTTCAGGAGATTTGGGGCTGAGACGATGGGGTCTTCTAGATATACAATCATGTCGTCTGCAAATAGAGACAATTTGACTTCCTCCTTTCCTATTTGAATGCCCTTTATTTCTTTTTCTTGCCTGATTGCTCTGGCTAGAACTTCTAATACTATATTGAATAGCAGTGGTGAGAGAGGGCATCCTTGTCTGGTGCCACATTTCAAGGGAAATGCTTCCAGTTTTTGCCCATTCAGTATGATATTGGCTCTATTTACTTACATAGAAGTTTCTGGCATTTGTCCCCTTAAATTAAAAGGAACATTCTAGAATGTTCCAGATTTTATTTTTTTCTCTTTGTATAAAGCTCATATTTTCTTTTAGTCAACTTTTCATTTGTCTCTTGCCTGCCTGCCAGTTGGTGTCCTATTTAGTGGAAGAGATATATGAAAGCTTGTGGAAGAAACTAAAATTTGAGTGAGGATACATTTCCAATATGACAAAACCAATAAAATACCAAAAATTGTTTTCTTATTTTAATCTCTAATTTATCAATACAGATAATAATCTCCAAAAACAATCATGTGTCACTTAATGGCAAGGATACACTCTGTGAAATTCGTCGTTAGGTGACTTCATCCTTGTGCAATAATCATAGAGTGTACCTACATAAACCAAGATGGTATAGCCTACTACACACTTAGACTATAGTATAGCTTATTGCGTCTAGGCTAAAAACCTATGTAGCATGTTAGTGTGCTGAATACTATAGGCAACTGTAATACAGTGATAAGTGTTTGTGTATCTACCATATCTAAACATAGAAAAGGCACAGTAAAAATATAGTATTATAATCTTATTGGCCCACTGTCTTATATGTGGTTGGTTATATATAACTGGCCACATATAATATGCAATAGGGATTATTTCACATAAATTTTCAAGAAGCTGTTTTAGATACTTAGAATTGAGTATACCATGAAGCATGTTTTAGCTACTTAGAATTGAGGGTGAGATAAATATATTGAATACTCGTATTTAATTGTAATCATGGTAGGTAAGTTTCCTTTTATGTATACTACATTAAGCTAATGAAGCTGGTGAGCAGTACTTGAACGAATTATCAGATTCACTCCAATTTCTTATAAAATGTAGATTTCTATTTTATTTTCTGTAAAGAGAGAGCAAACAAAGCTTACTTCTACTAGCAGCCCAACTTGTTTCTCCACCATGTAAATGGTCATCTTGAAGTTTAAAACTACAGTAAACATAAACGTGCAGTTTGGCATTTTATTGTTTTCATACATAAACTAATTTGGCGTGCGTGTGGGTTGACATTACATAGTAAACAGAATGGTATAAATACAATTTAATCAACTGTAAGCTAAACAAAGAAAAGTCAAAATAAAATAAAATATGCTATTTCATAATGGTAGTAACTATTCTATAACTATGAAAAACTAGTGTTTTATATTGAATATCTTAAGTAACTACTCAGAAACATATATTCTAGGTGGGAAGTGGTGGCTCACGCCTGTAATTTCAACACTTTGGGAGGCTGAGGCAGGTGGATCACTCGAGGTCAGAAGTTCAAGACCAGCCTGGCCAACGTGATGAAATCTTATCTCTACTAAAAAAACAAAATAAATTAGCTGTGTGCTGGCACATGCCTGTAATCCCAACTACTTGGGAGACTGAAGCAGGAGAATCACTTTACTCACAGGAAGGTGAAAGTTACAATGAGCCGAGATTATGCCACTGCTCTCCAACCTGGGTGACAAAGTGAGACTCCATTGCAAAAAAAAAAAAAAAAAAAAAAAAAGAAAGAAAAGAAAAGAAAAAGTAAAAAGAAAAGAAAAGAAAGAAAGAAAAAAGAAAAGAAACGAACGAAAGAAAAAGAAAAATAAGAAAGAAGAGGAACATATATTCTGGCCCTTATAGCTTCCCAAGTTAAATAGACTATGAATAAGACCAACGTTTCTAGCATTATATTAAGACATTTATTTGTAGAGAGGGGCATAATGGACAGAAAAGCTAAAAGAAATAACCTGGGTCTAAAATTTGTTGTAATTAACTATTAAATAATTCCCATAGTTGGTTTAGAGTACCCTTTATTTTTTTAACATTCTTTTCTTTTTCTCTTCCTTTCTGCACTTTGTGATTTGAGTTAAAAGGGTGAAAACCAGTACTTTATGGTGTGTATTTTAATCATTGCACTTTTCATTGCATGCTTTTCTGTAAGAGGCCAGGGGCTGAGCAGCCCATTTATGTCCAAGTCATGGGAGTGTGGGAACTAGGATTCCTGTGTGTCTCTGTGTCTATGTGTTTGTGAAGAAATATAATTAGAATAAAAATAGAATTATATTGCTGGACATCTTCTGTTTCTATATTTGTAAAATTAAAATAATAGTTGGAAAGTTTTAAGAAAGAGAGAATAAGTATAAAAGAAATCTATCACTTAGGATTTTAGCTATTATTATTAGCTAAATACTTTTATTTTATTAATAGTATTTGAATCAAAATGTACACATATCTCTCATTTCCAGCCTACCAACCTACTTGCTCTTTAGAAAATGACCATTGATTTTTTGAACTCTGGAAGCTATAGCTGTATCTGGTCAAGAAAATCTCTTGGATTGGCAGGATATTGAGTTAGCTGCCAGAAAACAGCCATGAGAGTGTCACTTCTGATTAGAACTGACATCTAAGACTTTTTAAAATGAATGATTTCCCAGCCTGCTCGTGTACTCCACTTTATTGTTTATAGAATTGCAAACCCTATCACTTAAAATAGCACAGACACTATGTTTACTTTCTGTTGACAATTAATACAATTAAGAATAATTAAAAGTTCAGGCACTACCAATTTCCTCAGAAAGTGTTTTGGAAACGAATATAGCTAAGAGGATTTAAAATGATGCTAATTCCACATGGTCTGGGGCCTGGTGCCCTGTCCTTAACTTGTTTCTCTTCCAAGATAGGTACAGAATTGAGAGTTCCATGAAATGAAAGTTCATGGTGCAATATTTTACAAAAGTATTGCCGTGGTGGGGATTGGGAGTGAGAATTCCTCATTCTTGACTGTAGTAATTCCCAATGCACTGATTTAAGAGAAAATCTTTGTGCGTAAGCAGGTGACAATTTATGTGGTCTCACCTCTTAAAACGAGTTGCCACCAGATCTGTCCCCAAACACCTGTTATAAAATCTGATTTTATAATTAGAATTTTATTTCTTCGGGTTGCAGGCTTAAAACAGAGTTTAAGATCCTTTTATGATAGTGCAAATATTTCCGTGAAGAAAGGTAGGAACCATCATTTACTGAACAACTATTATCTGAGTTATTTGTACATTTATTATTATTATTTTGCATAATGCTGGCCTGATGCCCTAAAAGAGTTTAGTTATCATGGAGGCCAATTTGGAAGTGTGTTGAGCAATGTTAGCAAAGAATAGAAAGTTCCTGAATTTGTGTGTGTTAGGTGGAGGTCGGGTATTAGAGAATTCCAAGTCGAAATTGAAGTAGCTTCCTTATTTTACCCTATATGTAACTCATAGAGGTTCAATCTGGCCACTTTGAGTCCACATAGTCTATCATATCTTTGGAGATGTTCTTGCTTATACTGTACAGTCCACAAGCCCAATGGCAACAGCAAGAAAGGAGGTGATGTATGTATCTAATCCAGTGCAAATGCAGGAGAGTTGAACCTTCCTCCCCACTGATCTTCAGCAGTCATTCATTCTGTGAAGCTTTGTATCCTCTTTTCTTCTGTGACATTCTTATTTCCTTCATGTTTTAGAGTGTGATCTCTATGTGGAAATGTACTGAGCTATGAGAATAGCAAAAGGAGTCATGTATTCTGAAGCAGCTATTTTAGTTCAAATATTACATATTTCCAATTTTCTCTTGAGAATTTTTTTTTTTTTTGCTGTTTCAGGCAGAATTTCAAAACGAATAGAAAAAACAAACAAAGCTTCAAGATTCTCCAAACAAGGATTTCTTCTAAAGAGATTTTAAAATATTTTAAAATTTCTTCCCGTATGTTTTATACATTTAAAAGTTCTAGCTAGGTCAAAATATTTTTTTACATTTTATTGCCATGGACTTACAATTATAATATTCACTATAGTGTTGAGTTTGCCAGTAATATTTTAGTAATTTAATATTAAACGTTAATAGAGTCTCTGGTACAAATATCAAGGCATCTGACCTTAAGGATCAGAATGAAAGTTAGCTGGTTGAAAGTATTAACTTCTCTGCTCTGTGAAGGTCTTATGCACACTGTGTTACTGAGCTATTCAGTGGCTAGCTCAGACTGAGTGGCATCTTCTTCATACAATAACTGAATGTTTTGTTTCTTTGCCTTTAATTGACAAAGAGTTAAACTTAATTCACACATTTATTAGTACACTGACGTTTTGCTTTGGAACAAATATATGTTATAATGGTAGTAAATCACTGGATTGAATAAGGCATAACAGCTTTTTAAAAAACAGCTTTCTCACAAAAGTTATTTGGACTCAGTGCAGACCTTTGTGCTCATACATCTTGTGCTCATTCCAATGTAGAAATAGAGATAAGTGCTCTTTGTGATACAGGCTTTTGGTCATAGACTTAAGGACTCGGAAGCCATAAACAACTTCTAAACTAGAGAAATGAAAACTATATGCACTACGTTGAAATTGAATTTTCTCGAATTAAAATGCTAATAAGATTTAATAACTTAGAGTCCTTTAAGAAAGACCTAAAAGAGCTCTTAGTTAAAATAAAGTGATTTTTTAAAATTGTGATCAATATTAAAATATTCAAAAATTTTTGCTGTAAACTCTTAAATTTAGGCCCTATTTCCTTTACTGCTATTTGCTTTTCTTATTTCCAAGCTTTTTTTTCTTTTTTAGATATATTTGTATAAGATTGTTGACTCTTTACTATGCAGATACTAGGCTAAACTAAAATAATACACATTCTCATTTAATTCTCACGACAGTCCTGTGTGGTAATAGCTTTTCTTCTCATGTTACTGGATAAAGAATTTCAAGCAGGATATTCTGATTTACCTACACAAATAAGGACAAAAAATTCCAACTTTCATATCTAAATGTATTATTTACTTATTACCTCTCCGACACTACATTTGGTATCAGGTAAGTGAATGTCCTGTGGTTAGCTGTAGTGAGCACAGAGCTCCCCCATATTCCCAGCTTCCCTGTGGTTAGGTGTGGCCAGATGACTGTACTGGATAAGGGAATATGAGAGGATTAATGATGTGTCTGTTCTGAGCTGTGGCTTTTAACAGTGGATGTGCCTATTTCATGTTCTTTTCCATTTTTGCCTACAGAGTGAAGATTACAACAAGGCCTTTCAAGATACTGGAGCCACAAGCTAGAAGACCTGTTTGTCTAATGAACCCATGGAGAAAATCTGTCAGTGGTTCAGGAATTCCTTCAGGGGATGGCTACAAGAGTTAGGAGTATATTTCTATTGCAATTAAGTTATTGCATCATTTTAGATTTAGTTGTGAAACACCTAGCAAGCTTGTTTTTATGTTTTTCTTGTTTTCTTTCCCCAAATTGCATAATGTATTCTATTAGAGACAGTTGATTCTCTTCCTGCCGGTGTAAATCAGAAGCTATAGTTTTCTATTTGCTATTATAGCAGATGTTGACCTTATTATTTTCCATCCAATAAACTTTCTGCAATTTCTGACACATGCCTAGTTAGACAGATTACAAAATAAAAGTAATTGGTGGTTATCACGATGTTAAAAAAAAAAAGAGATGAAAAGCTTATGGGTGCTGATAGCCTTTTCAGTACCTACCATTAAAAATGCAAAATAAAGATTCAGACCAATAAATATATATTACAAAAATACTGTAAGTATGTGTTATGAGTCTACTACTTGGTCATTTAGAGAAAATGTGGCCACATATTAATTCATTTAATCCCTACAATACTATGGGACAGTACCATTTTGCCCCATTTTATAGAAGAACAATAAGTTATAGTATCTTGACTAAAGTCATTCAGCTAACTGTTAGCAAAGTTAAGATTGAACTGCCAGCTCGGCTCCAGAGTAAATACTATTAACCGGTTCCTAATGATTCTCAAACTAGAGAGTGCACCAGAATCACCTGGAGAGCTTGTTAAACTACAAATTGGTATGTCACACACCCAGAGTTTCTGATGCCCTAGGTCTGGGGTGGTGCCTGAGAATTTGCATTTCTAACCGGTTTCTAAGTGTTGCTGATGCCACTGGTTCAGGGACCACATGGTGAGAACCACTGTGATACACTATACTGCCTTTCTTCTCCAAGGTTTTGATTATCTATAATTTCTTTTATACAAGTGTTCATTCAAATTAATTGAATTACATTTTAAGAAACTGTTTTCAGTACTCAGCTTTCATATTTCAAAAATACAGCATAAGGTCTATCACAATGAATTCTTCTTGCCTTTTCCTTTAGATTATTCAAACACTTTAAATGCATAATAAATGAAAGAAGAATTGTCTTCTTTGAGCTAAAAGGTACAATAACAGTGTGATAATCCATTTTTTTTAGCTATCTGATTATTATTATTTAATTTATACTATCACCTTCACATTTTATGTTCTTCCTTAGAAACACTTTAATTCTCAGTTTATATGTTAATTTATGTGGTCAAATTTTAATCCTTGCCATCTTTTTCTATTTTTAAAAGTTTCCTTTAAATCACTTTCCCCCATTACATCTTTTGCACACTTACCTGATAAGTTCTATTTATAGTCTGCATTTTTATACGTAGTGTTTAATCTTCCTTCTATATCCTTGATAAAATAAAAGATATATATTTTGGAAAGTTTGAAAGGAGATAGAAAAATGAGATTAAAGAAGCAACATGAGAAAATTATAAAAATATGAGTTAATAAGAGAACCTATATAAAATTAAAAAAAGCAAAAATACAAATTTATATATTTAAGTAATTCTTTCTGAATCGTATATAATTTTTATTTATATAAAATATATATTTGTGTGTATATATATAAAATGACTACCTAGATATACAGTGATTTAGTATACAGTGTGCTTTCATAGATTCAGGAGCTGTCACATAAATAGTAGAACAAGTCATACCAAGAGTATTCTTCGTAGATTCCACTACAAATATTAGTTTATGTTTTAGTGAGAAACTTTGATCCTGATAGCCTCAAAATAAAAGTAAAATATGTAACTTTCAATCGAAATGTATGAAATGAAAACAATAAAGAACACGTTGGTTTTGCTGATGTTAAGGGTTTTTTGTCTGCCTTGAGGTTCTAGAAAGAATATCTCTCTCAGGATCATTTGCCTTCTAAAGCATCTAGGGGTTTGGAATCATGACCAGAGAGAGAGGTTCTGAAATGTGAGACGGATGTGGGTTGGAATAGTCAAGTAAGAAAAAAAAGAAGTAAAAAGTAAAATAAGTGAAGGGAACATATCCTAATTAAAACCACTTTTCTATCGTTTAGAAGCCCTAAAATGCACACAGATGAAAGCAGTGCTGCTTGTTTTATTAGTTGCCTAACCAATCAATACCATCCTGGAAGCAACAACTGTATAAACACAAAGCCTCCAGCAAATGCTTTGTAGAGCCACCTGCACTCTGATCTAAAATGAACCGGAATGACATTTCAAACATTCTCATGAGAAGTTTTCTACTTTCTCAGGATACAACATTCCACATGGTCCATAAGATTATTGGAGTATGTTAAGCAGCACTTTCTCATTCCAGTATGTGCAGTACAATGTTTTTGAATTGTAGAAGACATGTTTGCCCTTGATGTTGAGCATATAAAGCTGATATTTTGCTGTTACTACTTCAAAAAGAATAATTAAGTAGCTACAACTTGTTTCCGATAAGTACTATTCCATGTATTCCTGATTCATATTATGATATTTTATTTTTATATTTTCAAGTGAGAGCTGTGACTAACAGAGTTGTATTTTCTTTAAAAATGTATTTCTTTTGTACCACCAGAGTTATGTAAAATAGGTCTTTGTATAAACCCAAACCAAAATGTGCTTAAAATATTTAGTTAACTTTTAAATAATACTTTTCCTTTGCAATAAAACAAAGGCATTATCTATTTCTTACTGAATAGCTTAATCTGGAAATTTTAGTTAGCATTGATTTATAAGTAGTTTTTAAAATAAAAATAGGTAACCATCAATGTCAGTTTATGCTAAATATTGCGGTAAAATTTTGTTCATTTACTTAGTTGATGTTTATCACAACAATGTATGATAAATACTTTCAGTATTTCATGAGAAAGCTGAAAGTTAGAAAAACTTAGCAACTTTTCCTAACCAAGTTCATGTTTGAGCATGAACTTGAACTTAATTCTAACTCCAAAGCTTAAGTTCAAAGAGGGTTTTTTTTTTTTACCTCATTGCTATTCTCAATAGCAACACACTGAAAATTTAGTTAATCACCTATTTACTGTGTTTTGGCCCTTTTGGTATAATAATTATGTGGTAATTGTAGTAATAAAAAGTCCACAGTCATTAATAAACATAAAATCAACAAGATAATTGCCCAGCTTGGAGTGCAATGGCACAAACTTCGTTCATGGCAACCATCGCCTCCTGGGTTCAAGTGATTCTCCTGCCTCGGCCTGCTGCATAGCTGGGATTCAGGTGAGTACCACCACGTCTGGATTTTTTTGTATTTTTTAGTAGAGACAGGGTTTCTCCATGTTGGCCAGGCTGGTCTCAAACTGTTGACCTCATGATCCACCCACCTCAGCCTCCCAAAGTGTTGGAATTACAGGCTTAAGCCTCTGCTCCTGGCCATAATTTTAATATTATTAATTATAATTTTACTTGTATATTAGTGAAGTAGTTTTATATTAATAAAATAGGTTATTTATGTGTACTTCCTGGATGCCAGATATTAATACATCAATTGTTAATACATTAGTAATCAATTCATTAATTAATTGATATTAATCCATTTAGGAAACATGACAAATGTGATGGATGTAGATTTCTCTTGCAGAGTTCACACTCTAGCAAAGGATATATACATGAAAAAAACGAACTATAAAAATAATTATTTAAGTATAATTTTGATAAATGTCAGCAAGTAGAAGTGCAGGGTGCTTAGAGAGCATTGATCCTCACACACGATTTTGGGGGATGGTGGGATCTGGAAAACTTTTCTAAGGCAAGATAGTAAGCTTATATATCAATTATAAGGGTAAGTTAGTTTGTAAAGGGTGAAGAATAAAGGAGATCAGAAAATATATCATATTTTATTCTAATTCTCTTCATAGGCATATACATTTATTGTTAGCATCATGGGAGGACCAGATTTTTAGAGAGAGACATGAAGCTTATGAAATTTTGGAAAGGAGTCTTTTTAATAAAAAAAGAGCAGTTTGTACTTGGTTCAGGATGCCTGGCTAGAGACATTAAATGCTGGTTCTCCTCAAAAGTAGCCAAAATTATAGATAGATAATTAAAACCCAAATAGCGTATTAAGGAGAAAATACCTGAACTCCACAGAGAAATCATGGCGAAAAACTGAATCACAGAATAAAAGAGGAAGCAAGATAGCAACTCTACTGCAAATATCGCCTAGGAGCCTCAAGGGAGTTGGTACTGAAGGGTAAGTGGGAGTATTTTTAAAAGTTTATTTATTGTACTTTAAGTTCTGGGGTACATATGCAGAACATGTACGTTTGTTACATAGGTATACACTAACCATGGTGGTTTGCTGCATCCATCACCCCATCATCTATATTAGGTATTTCTCCCAATGCTGTCCCTCCCAAATCCCCCAACTCCCTGCTATCCCTCCCTTAACACCCCCACCCCCTGACAGGCCCTGGGTGTGATGTTACCCTCCCCGTGTCCATGTGTTCTCATTGTTCAACTCCAACTTATGAGTGAGAACATGCAGTGTTTGGTTTTTTGTTCTTGTGTCAGTGTGCTGAGAGTGATGGTTTCCAGCTTCATCCATTTCCCTGCAAAGGACATGAACTCATCCTTTTTTATGGCTGCATAGTATTCCATGCTGCATATGTGTCACATTTTCTTTATCTAATCAATCGTTGATGGGCATTTGGGTTGGTTCCAAGTCTTTGCTATTGTGCCACAATAAACATACATGTGCATGTGTCTTTATAATAGAATGATTTATAATCCTTTGGATATGATATATACCCAGTAATGGGATTGCTGGGTCAAATGGTATTTCTATTTTAAATCCTTGAGGAATCACCATACTGTCTTCCACAATGGTTGAACTAATCTACACTCCTACCAACAGTGTAAAAGTGTTCCTATTTCTAAGTGGGAGTATTTTGATGCCCCTCATCTCTACTGAAGGCTGCTGGTACCCAAACTGTGGGGGAGCCTCTCTGCCCTTGCATTCCAGGACTCTAGCATGAGTGGTAATTTAGGAATTTCATTTCTTGAGGGCATTACACTGACTGTGGACCCTTGCCAGGTCACTCACCCTCCTTTCAGACTCTAGCAGCTGCAGCAGGGGATCATCGTGTGGGCACGACTATTGAGAGACTGTGTCCTACCCAGGGAACCTCAGACCTTATGTCTCTATATCCAAAGAGCTCCCAGTAACATCTCTTACCGTCTGCTCTGACGGAAGTATTGGCATAGTGCTGGCTGGAGCCAAGGGAGCTGCAGGATTCCCAGTAATAGTAATATAACCTTCTTGGAGTGCTACTCCTATCAGAAGGGAAAGTGCAGAGCACCAAGAAATTTAGTCACAATTGCTATTTATTTTTAGGCTGCAATGTAACCAAGAGCTGTAGCAGCTAGGTTTCTGGATAGCCAGAAATCTGTAAAGAAAACTTCATCAGACTAACAGTGGGCTTCTCAGCATAAACCTCTCAAGGTAGAAGAAATTAAGATTCTATTTCCAAAGTGCTTCAAGACACAAATCACTATTTTTACGTCACAAGTTTTACGTCCTGCTAGAATAAGCTTCATAAATGCAGGAGAAATAGCGTTTTTTTCCAGACAAGCAAACACTGAGGGAATTTGTTACCATTAAACCAGCCCTACAAGAAATTCTCAAAGGAGTTCTAAACATGGAAACAAAAGGTTGATACTAGCCATCATAAAAACACAAAGCATAAAACTTGCACATCTTAAAAAAAACAATTACACAAATAGGGGAAAAAAGAAATCAAATGGCAACATGACAGAACTTCACCAAACAACAGGCAGACTGAGAAAAAAAAGAAAATCAATTCACAGAACAACTAGATGACAATTAACACTATGATGAGAACAAAACCTTATGTATCAATATTAACCTTGAACATAAATGGATTAAAATCTTCAATTAAAAGATATAAATTGGAAAAATAAATTTTAAAAAAATCATGAACCAATCATCTCCTACTTATGAGAAACCTACTTTACTGGTAAAGACACAAATAGATTGAAGGTAAAGGGCTACAAAGTGATATTCCATGAAAAACAGAAACCAGTAGCCATCATGAATAGGTAAAACAGGCATTAACTCAACAATAGAATAAAAAGACAATGAAGGTTATTATATAATAATTACAGGATCAATTCACCAAGATTAAAAATCCTAAATGTGTATTAACAAGCAGCAGATAACCCAGATTCACAAAATCAGTATTTTTACACTCAAGAAAAAGAGGTAGACAGTAATACAATAATACTGGAGGATGTCAACACCCCACTGACAGCACTAGACTGATTATTGAGACAGAAAATCAACAAAGAAACACTGGCATTAAATTGGACTCTAGAACAAATGGACTTAACAGACATATTCTACCCAAAAACTTCATAATATACATTTCTTCATCACTGCATGGAACATTTTTCAAATGGGCCACATGTTAGGGACCCAAAAGAGTATCATAATTTAAAAAAAAGAGATAAAATTCTACCAAGTATTTTCTAAGACCACAAGGAATAAACCTAGAAATCAATTCCAGGAGAAATTCCTTTTTTTTGAGGCTGAGTTTCTCTTTCTCTTTCACCCAGGATGGAGTGCAGCGGCAGGACCCTGGCTCACTGCAATCTCTGCTTCACAGGTTCAAGTGATTCTTCTGCCTAGGTCTCCAAAGTAGCTGGGATTAGAGGCACCCAACACCACACCTAGCTAATGTTTGTATTTTTAGTAGAGACCGGGTTTCACCATGTTAGCCAGGCTAGTCTTGAACTCCTGACCTCAAGTTATTCACCTACCACCTACCTTCTGACCTTGAACTTGACATCAAGTTATTCACTCAGCCTCCCAAACTGCTGTGATTATAGGCATGAGCCACCATGCCCAGCCTTGAAGAAGAAACTCCTGAATGATGACAAAGCCAATGATGAAAGTGAGATTGAAATTTTAAAAACTTTTAAAACAAACAAATGCAGCATACCAAATCCCCTGACCTAGACAAAAGTAGTGCTAAGAGGTAAGTTTATAACATTAGAATGCTTATAGCAAAAGAATAGAAAGATCATAAATTAACCTCATGGTTTACCTCAAAGAACTAAAAAAAAGAAAACCAAACTAAAACAAACCCCAAACTAGCAGAAGAATAGAAATAACAAAGATCAGAGTAGAACTAAACTAGATTGAGAACATAAGAACAATACAAAGTATCAACAAAATGAAAAGTTATACCTTGAAAAGATGAGCAACACTGATGGAGTGCTGGCTACAGAAACAAGAAAAAAGAAAGAAGATGAAAATTAATGTAATCAGAAACAAAAAAAGAGAGACTGATATGAACAGCCATATGCTCTCAATCTAGAAAATCTTTAAGAAATGGATTAATTCCTAGACACGTACAACTTCCCACTTTTGAACAAGAAAAAGATGTAACTCTTGAACAGAATAATAACAAATAGTGAGATTAAATCAGTAATAAAATATATGTCCCAAAACAACAACAGAAATAGCCCAGGACCAGATGTATTCTACCAAATTTACAAAGAAGAACTGATGCCATTCCTCCCACAACTTAACACAAAAGTCAAGATGAAGGGAATCCTCCCTAATTCATTCTTCAAAGCCAGTCAGCCTGATACCAAAGCTGGGCATTGACATAACAAAAAGAGCGCAAGAGAGAGAAAGAGAGAGAAAACTACAAACCAATACTTCTGGTAAACTAAGATGTTAAAATCCTCAACAAAATACTAGCGAACCAATTCCAATACCGCATTCAAACAAAATTTACCACAATCAATCGGGCTTCATTCTAGGTTTGCGAGGATAGTTCAACACATATAAACCAATATATAATTGATTTTTTAAATTAAATTACAATTAAAAGCATAAATACAATTAAAAACAAAAGCCATATAATCATCTTAATTAGTGAAGGAAAAGCATTTGATAAAATTCAGTATCCCATCATGATAAAAACATTCAACAGAGTAGGTATAACAGGAAAATATCTAAAAATAATAAGAGCCATCTATGACAACCCACAGCAAACAACATACTGAATGGACAAAAGCTCGTGCATTCCCCTTAAAGACTGGATCAAGACAGGTATATCTACGCTTGCCACTCCTATTCGATATATTACTGGAAGTCAGAGCCAGAACAATCAAGCAAGATAAAGAAATCAAAGGTAATTAAATTAGAAAAGAGGAAGTCAAATTATTTGTTTGCTGATGACATGACACTATACATAGAAAACCCTAAAGACTTCTCCAAAAGACTCTTAGATTTGATAAATTAATTCCGTAAAAGTGTCGGGATAGAAAATCAATGTATAAAAACCAGCAGTATTTTCTTTCTTTTCTGCCCACTGTTTAATGAGGTTATTTGTTTTTTGTTTGTTGAATTAAGTTTCTTACAAATCCTGGATATTATACCTTTATTAGACACATAGGTTGTGAATATTTTCTCCTATTCTATTGGTTACCTGTTTACTCTATTGATAGTTTCTTTTGCTGTTCAGAAGCTCTTTACTTTAGGTCTCACTTGCTAAGTTTTGCTTTTATTGCAGACTTAGCCATAAACTCCTTCCTAAGGTCAATGTCCAGAAGGGCGTTCCCAGGTTTTCTTCTAGGATTCATATAACTTGAGGTCTTACATTTAAAACCTTAATCCACTTTGAGTTAATTTTTGTGCATAGTGAAAGGCAGGAGTTCAGTTTCACTCTCCTGTATATGGCTAGCCAGCTTTCTTAGCACCATTTGTTGAATGTGGAGTCCTTTCCCCACTGCTTATTTTTGTGGACTCTCAAAGATTAGGTGGTTGCAGGTGTGTGGCTTTATTTCTGGGTTCTCTGTTCTGTTCCACTGGTCTATGTGTCTGTTTTTTTTAACACTACCATGCTGTTTTGGTTACTGTAGCCTGACAGTATTGTTTGAAGTTGGGCAATGTGACACCTACGGCTTTGTTCTTTTTGTTTAGGACTGCTTTGGCAATGTGTGTGTGTGTGTGTGTGTGTGTGTTTTCTTATGTATTTTAGAATAACCTTTTCTAATTCTGTGAAAAAATGACATTTGTAGTTTGATAGGAATAGCATTGAATCTGTAAACTGTTTTGGACAGTATGGCCATTTTTATGATATGAATTCAACCAATCCATGAGCATCAGATGTTTTTCCATTTGTTTGTGACATCTATGATTTCTTTCAGCATTGTTTTATAATTCTCCTTGTAGAGATTCTTAACCTCCTTAGTATTCCTAGGTACTGTTTTTGAGCGTGTGGCTAATGTAAATGAGGTTTTGCACTTGATTTAGCTCTCAGCCTCGACACTGTTGCTGTATAGAAATGTTACTGATTTGGGGACATTGATTTTGTATACCAAAACTCTACTAATGTTGCTTCATAGCTTCAGGAGCCTTTTGCTAGCATCCTTAGGGTTTTTAAGGTATAGAATTATATAATCAACAAAGATAAATAATTTCACTTACTATTTTCCTACTTAGATGCATTTTATTTATTTCTTTAGCCCGATTGCTCTACAATAGTTAAGTCATCTTGTTGAGCTGAACAATTTACCATTATGTAATGTCTGTCTTTGTTCTTTTTTACTGTTGTTGGTTTACAGTTTGTTTTATCTGATGTAAATACTGATCTCTGCTCTTTTTTGCTTTCCGTTTGTGTGGTAGATCTTTCTCAAGTGTTTTCTTTTGAGCTGTGGATGTCATTATGTGTGAGATGAGTCTCTTGAAGACAGTAGATAGATGGGTCTTGTTTTTTCATTCAAATTTGACACTCTATTCCTTTGAAATGGGACCATTGGACCATTTGCATTCATGGCTAATATTTATATGTGAGATTTGTATTTTATCAGGAAGTTGTTAGCTGACTGCTTTGTAGTTTCTATTGTGTGCTTGTTTTATAGGATCAGTGAGCTATGTACTTAAGTGGGTTTTATAATAGCAGGTATCATTCTTCTGTTTCCATGTTAGATTCCCCTAAGGATCTCTTGTAAGGCTGGTCTAATGGTAATTAATTATCCTAGCACTTGCTTTCTTGAAAAAATTTGTATCTTCTTGGCTTATGAAACTTGATTTAGAAAGATACGAAATTCTTGGTTAGAATTTCTTTTTTAAAAAATCCTGAAAATAGGACCCCAATCTTTCTTGGCTTGTAAGGTTTCTGCTAAGAAGTCCACTGTTAGTCTGATGGCTTCCCTTTGAGTATCTTTCAGGTCTTCTCTGGATTTCTTATATCTGAAAATCTACCTTTCCAGAAAGATAGGCAAAATATTTTAAATTGTTTCCTCAAATATTTTTTCCAGGTTTATTATTTTTTTCTCCTTCTCTCTCAGTAATGTCAGTAATTTGTAGGTTAGGTCACATGATCTATAATCCCATATTTTTGAAGCCCTTGTGCATTTTTAGAGATTCTTTGTCCTTTTTTTCTTTTCTGATTGAGTTAGTTAAAAGACCACTCTTCAAACTCTGAAATTCTTTCTTCTACTCTGTCTAGTCTTTCAAATATATTTTGAAATTCCTTAAATTAATTTTTCAATTCCAGAAACAATGATTGATTTCTTTTTAAGATGTTTATTTTTTCTTTCATTTACTGGGTTGCTTTAGATGTTTCTTTGCATTGTTTTGCACCTTGTATTGAATTTCATTGAGCTTCCTTGCAGTTCATGCTTTGATTTCTTTATCTGTCATTCCCGAGTTTCCATTTTATTTAGAAACCTTGTTGGAAAGCTAATGTGATCATTTGGTGTCATTACATTCAGATTTTTCATACTTCAGAATTTTTGTGCTGGTTCCTTCTTATCTGGAGATGCTGGCACATCTAACTTTTGTAATTATTTTCATGCAGATAGGATTTTTTCTTTCCTTTTTCTCCCTGTATTATTATTATTTCCTTCCCTTTCCTTCACCCCTTTGAGAGTGTGACACTAGGGAATGTTGACTAAGGACTTTTTGGCTTTGCTTCTAAAACCCTATGTTCTTCTGTCGGCAGGTTTTATATTAGGGTGTGTATTTTTAAACTTGCAACCTGTAGATGACACTTATGGATAAGAGCCAGCTGCGGCCAACACAGTTGGGTATATTTGTGATCCTTGTTTACAGGGAGAAGTTCTCTTTTCCCTCAAGCAATGGGCTGATCCATAGAGTGCACAGTGGTCTGAATTCCCTGATCAACTTTGGCAGGATGTGGGGGCAAGATGGATGGGGCCAAGCCAGGCAGCCCTGCCTTCAGGTCCACTAGTGAAAGGCTCAAGCACCAATGCTGAGAAAGAATCCAGTGGGTGGCTACCAAGTACCCAGGGCTTGTATGCATAGACATGGAGCTGGGAAACCTCTTTGGCCCCAAGGTTTTTGCATGAAGGTGGGGGGTTTTCTAACCTTCTAATCCAGGAGACTGGGTGCTCCAGACATCTGGAGATCTGCCTGGGCATGGTGTGTAGAGGGCCTCACGGCATCACAATCTCTGCATAGAAAGGGTGGGGTAGCTCGGACTGCTGATTCAGACAAGCAGGTGCTCTATTTGTCTCCGATTGCCTGTGTATGGAGTGAAGAAGGCCCCTCTGCACCACAATCTCCACATGGGAAGGCTGGGGTTGCTCAGGCTGCTAATCCATGCAAGCAGGTGCTTTGAATGCCTGGAGATCTGCTTGGTGTGGAGCAAAGAGGGTCCCACTCATCATTATCTATGTGCAAAAGGATGGGGTAGCTCAGGATGCTGAACCAGGTGAGTATGTGCTCTGAATGTCTGGAGTTCTGTCTATGAGTGGAAAAAAGAGGGCTATAGCACACCAAAATCTCAGGGGAGCAGGCTAGGGCACCAAGCAATAATGCATGCAGACCAGTTTCAAGTCACGAAACCAGCCCTGTGTGTAAGTCTCATCCCCCAGGAAAAACCATGGCTGTAGCAGCTCTCCTCCTGCCCCGAGACTACAATGAGGGAGAGCACAATTTCAGCACCTACTCTTGAGCTGTTTTCCACAATTCTATCTCTGGAGGCCCCTATCCCACTTTAGAGTAGGAACGCCAGTCTCTGCCCTGAGACAAAAATGCCTGTGTGGCATGCTGCTGTGTCACCAAAGATGGACTGACTTTGTACTTGCACTTGCATGGATTAAAAATGGTGTCCTGCTCTTGGTCCCAAGTCTGGGAAAATGCCTGCAGCTTTTTGCCAGTGTCTTTCCCTTTCTACATCTCCAAGCATCCCCACAAGTTAGCGCCAGGGCTTGAGAGAAACAAAGTACTCTCCCTTCTTTCCTGGCCTGGGTTGCTCTGATCCCCAGTATGAAGGAGAGTCAAAGAGGGAAGCTTCCTGTCCCATTCACGTACTGGGGCCTCCCTCACATTTATCAGCTGGATGCCATCATTGGAGCCATTTGCCCACATTCTTTCTCTTCTCTGGGATCTGGAGTTTCCATCACAATTTTTGTGGGTTCCCTTTTCTTTCGTGAATTAAAGTTAACAGAGTTGATCTTTATGCATATATTTCTTCTTGAATTAAAGCTCACAGAATTGATCTTCTGAAAAATATATTTTGCTATTTCCAGGTGTCTGAGGCATACTAAAAGCCTCTAATCTCCCAGCCTGGGGAAAAAAAAAAAAAACAAAACTAAAAATGAAAATGTGAGCTTTTAAGTGAGCTTTTATTGACTTATAACTTAGATTTGTATACTTCACAAAGAGTAAACATATCTATGTAAGATTCCTAGAAAAGTAATAGATTTATGTGAGACTCCTCCATTTTACTCCATTTAGTAGTAGTTTGTCTATCCATTACATAAACATATCTAGTTTATTCATCAATTCTGCTATCAACAAGTGTGATTGTTCTTTTCACATTTTTACTATGATCAGTAACTCCTGCTATGAACATTTTTGTACAAACAAATATGTTTTCCTCATGGGTGTATAACTAGAAATAAAATTGCTAAATTGCTAGATTGTAGGGTATCTGTATGTTCAAGTGTAATACATCATATCAAAATATTTTTAAAGTTGTTCTACCAGTTTGCATTCCTATATCATACTCTTTAGCCAACACTAATGATTGTTAGATTTTTTGTTTGTTTGTTTTAGCCATCTTGGGATTTTAACTTTTATTCCTCTACTGATAGGTTTATTAGTCATGTAATTATTCACTGCTATAAAGTGTCTGTTCAAATATTTTGCCTCTTTTTTTTTTGTTATGTTGTCGTTCCCTTATAAATTTGTAGGATTTTTGTGTATTCTGGATAAGTGCTCTTATCGTATGTAAGTATTAAAAGTTTTATTCTCTTCAGAGAATTACCTATTTTTGCACTAAATGGTAGTTTCTATAAACAAGTTTCAATTTTAATGCCGTCTATTTTACTCATTTTTCCCAATAAACTTGGATATGTTAACCTTATTTGTGCTCTGTTTAAAAAATCTTTTCCATCCAATAGTCATGAAGATTTTCTCCAAGAAGCTTTTTATGTTTAGAAAACACTTGGATTCAATTTTCATGTATGATGTGAATTACAGGTCGAAATTCTTTTCTCTCATGCAAATAACCAACCACTCTTTCTCTCAATGTACTTCAGTAATATATTTCTCATAATTCAAATAATGTACATTTGTGCACATCTTTCTCTATTCAGATAATGTACATATTTGTACATTATTGTGCACATCTTTCTCAATTCAAATAATATGCATTTGTGTACATCTTTCTCATAATTCAAATGATGTACTGTTTCCGGATTCTTTTTTATTTTGATGGTTAATTTTATTTTTTTCGAGGCAGGGTCTCACTCTGTCTCTCAGTCTAAAGTGCAGTGGCACAATTACGGCTCATTGTAGCCTCAACCTCCTGGACTGATACAATGTTCCCACCTCTGCCTCCCAAGTGGCTGGGACTACAGGTGTCTGTCACCACACCCAGCTAATTCTAAAATGTTTTTTGCATAGATGAGGTCTCACCATGTTGCCCAGGCTGGTCTTCAATTCCTGGACTCAAGCAATCCTCCTGTGTTGGCCTCCCAAATTGCTGTGATTGCAGGCAGGAGTCATCACACCTGACTTATATTAATGATTAATTTTAAGACCTTTTCACAAATACCAAGCTGTCTTAATTAATGTAACTTCATAATAAGTCTTTTTTTAATTAATTTTTTTTATTTTAAAGATGGGGTTTCACCATGATGGCCAGCTGATCTTGAACCGCTGACCTCAGGTCATCCACCCACCTCAGCCTCCCAAAGTGCTAGGATTACAGGTGTGAGCCACCATGCCCGGCCATAATAAGTCTTTATTTTTGGAAGTGCTAGTCTCTGTTTCCTTTTTATCGTCCAGATTTGCCTGGCTTTTTTGGCTTTTTCAGTTCCTCAAAGTATTTTTTATATATGCACACATCCTCATGGGATTTTGTTTAACATTTCTGTATGTATTTCATATACACTTGAAAACGTGTATGTCTGTTGTTACTGTCTGTATGGGTCAGCTAGGTCAATTTGGTTAATATCATTCAAATATTCTATAACTGTTTGTCCTATCAGGGACTATCAGGTACTATCAAATGTAATTATGATTTCCTCTACTTCTCTTTTTAATTTTGTTAGTTTTTGCTTCACATGTTTTAAGGCCATGCTATTAAGTGTATGCAAATTTAGAATTTTTAATCTTTTTATTGAATTGATTATTTTATTTACTTATTTATTTTTTGTGAGACTGATTTTTGCTCTGTCACCCAGGCTGGAGTGCAGTGGCACTATCTCGGCTCACTGCAACCTCCGCCTCCTGGGTTCAAGTGATTTTCCTGCCTCAGCCTCCAGAGTAGCTGGGACTATAGGCACGAACTACCATGCCTGGGTAATATTTGTGTTTTTAGTAGAGATGAGTTTTCACCATGTTGGTCAGGCGGGTCTCAAACTCCTAACCTTGTGATCTACCTGCCTCAGCCTCCCAAAGCACTGGAATTACAGGCGTGAGCCACCGCAACTGGCCTGAATTGAGTCTTATGATTATAAAATGCCCCCTTTATTCTCCAATAATACACTGTCTTAAAGTCTTTTTCTGATGTTTTATATTTTAATGTTATTATATTTGGTTAGTGTGTACATAACATATATTTTTATATTCTTTATTTTCATTATTTATGTGATTTTATGTAAAATTATATATTTTATAAGCAATACATGTGTGTTTCTATACATATGTGTGTGTATATATACATAACATATAAATACACGCAGACACACACACAGATATATAAACACAAATATATATATATAAATTTAGTAGCCTAATAATCATACACTTTTGTTGAGGCACCTCTTCCACTCACATTTAAGGTAATTTTAAATATATTTGGGTTTAAATCTACCATGTAATTATTGTTTTTTGTCTGTTGTTATGTTTGTTCTTCATTGTTTTTCTCTTTTCTTGTCTTGTTTTTGATAAAGCATGTTTAAAAATTTTTTAAAATTTCTTGCCAGACGCAGTGGCTCACGCCTGTAATCCCAGCACTTCGGGAGGCTGAGGTGGACGGATCATGAAGTCATAAGTTCGAGACTAGCCTGGTCAACATGATGAAACCTTGTCTCTACTAAAAAGCAAAAATTAGCAGGGTGCAGTTGTGGGTGCTTGTAATCGCAGCTACTTGGGAGGCTGAGGCAGGAGAATTGTTTGAACCCTGGAGGGCAGGGGTTGCAGTGAACCAAGATCACACCACTGCACTGCAGCCTGAGTGACAGAGCAAGATTCTGTCTCAAAATATATATATATACACATACCTATATATGTGTGTGTATATATATATATATATATACACACACATATATATATAAGCTTGTTAGCTAATATATATATGTGTATATATATATTAACTTATTAGCTTGTTAATAACTCTATTATATTATTTTTCTTTTTAATTATTTTAGAGCTGCATTGTTCAATACAGTAACTGCTAGCCACATGGAGCTATTTAAATTAAACTCAAGTAAAGGTAAAAATTCAGTTTTTTAATCACTCTAGCCACATTTCAAGTGCTCAATAGCCACATGTGGCTAAGGGTCATTGTTTAGAATAGTGTGGCTTATGGAACATGTCCATCATTGCAAAAGTCTATTTAATAGTGCTGCCCTAGGGATGACAACATGCATTTTGTGACTCATTACAGTTTTTATTTTAAGTTAGTATTCTTTCTATTTCTTGGATAATGTAAGATCAACACAACTTCATTTAAGTCTTTCTTGGTTTTTGAAAGGCTGATAACATTTAGTCATTTAAATATTTTATCTCCATGTGGCATTGTTTTTACATTTAAACAACCAAGGTTTATTCAGAGTTCCTTAAATATTTATCCTTTTTGGCAATCTTCATTCCTCCATGCATAATTGTGTTTCTTTTTGTGACAATTTTTTATCTACCTGAAGTTTTCCCTTTCATATTTCTTTTATTGAAGGACTGCTGGTGATGACCTTTCAAAGTTTATTTTTGCTTGAAAATATCTTTGTGTTAGGTTTATTTCCACGTATTGGGGAGGTAAAAATTCTAAGTTTGCAATTATTTTCTTACTGCACTTTAATAATATTACAACATTGTCACATAGATTCTTATCTTCTGCACTCACAAATCCACTCATATTCAAGGGAGGGACTAGGGACTGCACTTCCAAATGAAAAAAAATGTCAAAATCATACTGAAAAAGAGCACGTGAAGTAGAATAGGTTGGAGCCATTTTTAGAAAACATAATCTGCCTTGGTCCCCTCCTATTATTTTTTCAATTCAATTAGTATTTGTGGTGAGTTCTATCCCTTTCAAAATTCAAAATATAGGTAAACTCATGTCATAGGGGTTTGTTTTACAGACAATTTCATCACACAGGTATTAAACCAGTACTCAGTAGTTAGTTAGTTATCTTTTCTGCTCCTCTCTCTCCACCCAGCCTCTACCCTCAAGTAGACCTGTGTCTGTTGTTCCTTTCCTTGTGTTCATGAGTTCTTATAATTTAGCTCTCACTTATAAGTGAGAACATGCAATACTTGATTTTCTGTCCATGTTCTAGTTTGCTAAGGACAGCAAACTTTCACGTGTACCCATGAACCACAAGTAAAAGTAAAGAAAATAAAAAAAAGGTTTTTAAGTTGAGAACATTGATGTCTAAAGGAGCTAAGCAAATTTGTACAGGCAGTATGTGACAGAGCTGGGATTAAAATCCAGGTTGACATACCGTAGAACAAACACAACTTTATGGTATTATTTCTTAAGAATTGTTGTTAAAAATAAAATCTATAAAATAGTCATTCTTATCCGAAAATTCCAGGTATTAGTAATTTATACTATCTATATATTTTGGCTCCATATTCCCAGAGGTTTACTAGTTTCATTATTTTTTTCAAAGAAAGAGCTTTTGATTTTTTAATCTTTCTCCATTTTATGTGTTTCTCTCAATATCTGGTTTATATGTATTATTTACTTCCCTCACTATTCTTCTTGCCCCATATAATTCTGACTGGATAATTTCTACTGACCTCTCAGCATACTCATTTTTGCTTTCCCTGGCCACACTTCCCTTGTGGCCATACTTCATAGACGTCAGATGTTTTCCCAAATAGGCCTTTGAACAGATTTCTCCCTCCAAAATATTAACATCATTCATTTTCACACTGCTATAAAGAAATATCTAAGGCTGGGTGTGGTGGCTCATGCCTCTAATTCCATACTTTGGGAGGCCAAGGCGACAGAGATGATGTCTTGCTCTGTAGCTCTCACTTATAAGCTCTGACTTATAAGTGAGAGCTATATTAAGAAACCAAAGTTTTTCTGAATATATTAATGACATAGAATTATAGGTAATAAATTATGAGGTTGGTGTTAAGGATATTGCGGTTTTTGCCATTACTTTTTTTTTTTTTTTGAGACGGAGTTTCGCTCTTGTTACCCAGGCTGGAGTGCAATGGCGCGATCTCGGCTCACCGCAACCTTCGCTTCCTGGGTTCAGGCAATTCTCCTGCCTCAGCCTCCTGAGTAGCTGGGACTACAGGCATGCGCCACCATGCCCTGCTAATTTTTGTATTTTTAGTAGAGACGGGGTTTCACCATGTTGACCAGTAAGGTCTCAATCTCTTGACCTCGTGATCCACCCGCCTCGGCTCCCCAAAGTGCTGGGATTACAGGCGTGATGCCATTACTTTTAAATGGCAAAAAACACAATTCCTTTTGCACCAACCTAATAACAAGAGTATTCTTTCACTCATCCTCTCTCTCTCTCACACATACACACACACCCACCCCTCATTTTTCTTTCAAGATATTTTTCTATCTAATGTACAGTGATCCTTCCACAATGTTGTTTTCAGATTTCATGCCAATAGACTGTCTTTATAGACCAAAACATTTGTAAGAGAATCTTTCAGAAATTTAAACTAATGATTTTGTCTTATACCAAAGTTCATGTATTAGCAAATAGAGTTAAAAGAGTTCCCTGCCATGCTTCTGTTTTGTATTTTATTATCTTCTAATTTATATGAATATTGAGTATTTGAATATGCTTCTATCTAAGAAGACACCATGAAAATTTCCTTAAATTACTATGCAAATTCAATAGAAGAGAATGGGTATGACCGAAAAAAAAAAAAAAGAAAAAAAAAAAAGAAAAGAGGTTTAATGAAATCACAGTTCCACATCGCTGGGGAGGCCTTAGGAAACTTGTAATCCTGGCAGAAGGGAAAGCAGCCACATTTACATGGTGGCAAGAGAAAAGGAAAGTGTGAAGGAGAAACTGTCAAACACTTATAAAACAAACAGATCTTGTGAGACTCACTCACGATCATGAGAATAGCATGGGGGAAGCCACCTCCATGATTAGATCACCTCCCACCAGGTCTCTCCCTCGACATGTGGAGATTATGGGGGTAACAATTAGAGATGAGATTTGGGTGGGGACACAGAGTCAAACCATGTCACATAGCTTAATCTTCTCACCTCAAATCTTTGCTTAAATGTCACTTTCTCAAAGAAGATTCTACTGATAATCCTTAAAAATAGCAATCTCTATTTTAAAAAAACAGCAATCTGCCTTCAGTCCCTTTGTTCTCATTTTTCTTTGTTCTATCTTTTATTTTTCTCATAACACTATTTTCTGTAATGTCATAATATTTGCTTTTTTATTTTTATTGCTTCTTTCATGGTGATTCTTTCCTTCAGCCTAAACTCCTTGAGTAAGGGAAACTTAGCATGTCTTAGTTACTCATGTAGCCCAAGTGCCTAGAACAATGTCATCTCAAAGTAACTGTTTGTTAAGTCCTTGTTGAATAACTGAATAAATTTCCTCTTGTATATTCCTAAAAATAACATTTTTGACATTGAAAATATCTTTTCCCCGTTGTTATCACCACAGAAGATCTTGAAGATCTTCCTTTGGGTCAGGGAGATGTACAATATGTGGAGTCCTGATGTAATTGCATAATATCACCATACATTGACTTTACAGACTGGTCAAGGCTGGAATTTGGAATTTCCTCCTCCTCTGAGCTTCTGGAGCATTTAACACTTAAACTTTTATAGTTTGTA
This sequence comes from Sapajus apella, assembly GCF_009761245.1. Taxonomy (NCBI): domain Eukaryota; kingdom Metazoa; phylum Chordata; class Mammalia; order Primates; family Cebidae; genus Sapajus; species Sapajus apella. Next base: position 21,106,413 of record NW_022436944.1, on the reverse strand, counting down.
TTGCATAATATTTATATCAATTAGAGTTTTGTCATGACCAGAGGCTTCTATAAAGTCTCTTAGCATGCGTCACTGAAATGAATGGCTTTTAAGAGCTCATAGAGGAGCTGGTTGGCATCTCAAAGCCCTCTGAATAGTTCCCATAGACACCTCAGCCAGCAGGAGTGATATTGGTGATTCCCAAAATGTTTATATGGAAGCTGCTTTGAAACTCACATCTGCTCAGATATCTGCCTACAACTGAATCCAACAATAATGGATTCTTACTTTCTTCCTCTTTCTAAATCTAGTGTGAGTGTTTGTTAGAAACTTCTAACTCAGAAACATATAGGCAATGGAATTCTGAAAATGTAGTTGTTGGCTTTTCTGATGAGAAGTCCTTAGCAGTTGGAGCTGGTGCTATGTAGCTCACCACAGATAGTCAGCAAATATATTTTTTTCTTACGTCTGCATTTAAAAAATTACTTCAGAAAAGACATATTAAAAAAGATTATAATATTCAGATCATTGTTTTTTGGGGCATGTAATTCGCCTACTACATGATTTATAATTAAGCATATAGCTAAAGGTCTTAAAATATTGTAAAATTACTTTCTATGATAGACTGGATTAGATCTTTACATCTATAAATAGTAAACTGACCTATTTGGATTCGAAGTGACTTACATAACAGGAAGAAATTTGTTGAGGATACTAGCTATAAAATTTAACAAATGACTGGCAATGAATAATAAATTCCTGGTTATGTAATCAATAGTTTAAATGATAATGAGTTTATTCATTGCTCCTAAAAACATAGAAGAAAATAGTGTGAGAAGCTAACTTGCCTTGAAGTAAAAATAATTTTCTTTAAAGTTTTGTCCAGAATTCAGAAAATAATCTTATAATTGTTTATTGCATCTTACAATGTATTAGTTTGAGTCAGATGCAAAACCAAAAAGGAATAAATTATTTTGTATTCTTTTTAAAAGACACCTAAATTGTGAATTATGGTAACCTTTTCTTTTTTTATAAACCTAGAATACAATTCCAGTTTTTTCGTTCTGTGTACCAGATAAATGACAATCACTTTTGGCACAAAATTATACACCTCATCCTTTTTAGATTACAAAGTTCATGAAAGCAAGAATAGCATCTCTCATGTTCATACCTATATCCCCAGCACTTTGAACAAGGCCTGACAAGAAGCAGAAGCTAGTCAACTTTTATTCAATGCACAGCTTATATTTATCTTACTTGATTGAAAATTTATTTGGAAATAAAATTTTCCTCAGGAGTTTCTCTGCATTTATGGATTTAAGTGTATGTACATAATTGTAGTAATTATTATTCCATCACATACCTCAAATTAGTTTTCTATCTTTTCAATTGTTGATAATTTTCTATTTATACTTTTTCATTAAAATAATTAATAATTATGCATTTTAAAGCTTATTCTACTTTTATGTCTGAATCTTGGCTAAAGTCCAAATTGAGTAATAATCTGACTACCAAAAATTCCCTCTGCAATTTGAATGAGAAGTGTTGTTTTCTATTTTGTCTGCTAAAGTTCTTTTCTTGTGGTTGCTGGGTAAAAGTGATGACTCTATCATATTTGAAAGATAAGATTAAGATTTCATTTGTATTTAGCCAGTGTTATCCATTCACTGCTGTAGAAATGAGAATTGCCTCTTGCTACCATGTAACAGAAGGATGCAGATTGTTTCATTGCCATTAGCAGTGCCGTTAATAATGTTATTGTCACCGAGCCTAAGGCCTAAAAGTAGGGAACAGGTCAGGAAACAAGGAAGCAGTTGGTATGTGTAAAAGAAATGGCATTCTCTGCTGCCCTTTTTTTCCCGTTGAAGATAATAATCTATCTCTCTAGTGAAGTATGTTAACTGATGTATTTGAGTTTTACTTTTGCCTAATGCTACTTGAGGGAGACATTACAATAGCGGTGAGTATTTTTAATCTACTCGCAGCCTTTCTAACATATAACATTAGGAGCTGTATCACTACAGGCAATTACAAAAAAGAAAAAATAAATAAAAGCTTCTGACTGCCCAATTCTAAAGATATGAATGTCATTTCTGCTCCTTTGCCAGAATAATGACCCCTAATTCAGAACACTGTGGTATTCTTTTGACTAAGCCTAGAGGACTTTTTTAAAAGGGAGGTTTATTGAGGTATGATTTAATATAATATAATTCAGCCATTTTAGTATACAGTTTTATGGGTTTTGACAAATGCACATAGTTGTATAACTATGACTAGAATTAAGAATAAATAAAGCTCCATAATACCAAAAATTTCTTGCACGTCTTTGTGGTCACTCTTTTCTTCTATCTCAGCTCCTGTGAAACATTGATCTGGCTTTCTTTTCCTTATAGCTTGCCTTTTAGGTAATATAATAAAAATGGAATCATACAACATGTAGACTTTTGAGTCTGGCTTCTTTCATTTAGCATAATACATTTGATGTTCATCTGTGTTGTTGGGATATTAGCAGTTTGTTCTATTTAGCTTCAAGTTCAAATGACAGAATCAGCAAGTGTTTCTTGTTCAAACTCAGATAAAGCTGGTTTTATAAGTAGAAAATGTATAGATACTTACTCTTAAATTCTTGAGCATAAGATCTACTTCAATGAAAACTCACAGAAGAATATAACTTTAGAAAAAAGCAATGCAATTAAATTACTTATGTAAACTAAATTTGAAAACTATAAATATATTCATTTTATCTTTTTAGGTTAAAGTAATGCCTTTAAAAGTTTAGACTAGTGAATATACAATCTGTAAAAAGCATTTGAGTCTGTTAGGAATTGCTTTATTTCCTGCATACCTTCAGGAAAACTTCAGTTTAAGTGATTGAAAATTAAACATAAATCAGAGTAATTATTACTCTACTACATTTCAAAGAATCTTATCATTCGCCATTCTTTACAAAGTGGTACCCTAATTTCATTCGTTAATCCTATATCATCTGGTTTTAAGAGTGTACAGCATCAGTCCCATGATAATATCTAATCAAACTTAAATACAACCATAACTTTTAGTATAACAAACAGGCAATAAAGCTGTAATTGTAATACCATACATGTATCATTTTTCCGGTTGTGTTTTGTTGGTTGATCCTATCAAGTATATGATATGAAGTATATTTCATCCCTAATAATTTCACTGAGGTTTAAATACATTGACCTTATTTTTGAATATATCATATTTAAACCAAAAAGTCATATTATCTTACATTTTAATGGAATTTTAGAATTTTTATGCTTTCTGTGTTGTGGAATTAATTATAGGATTATAAAGTATTTTCTTTTCTCCTCAGAAACAAGAGCTTACTATTTAATTGAAAAGCTCAAATAGCTCAAGTAGAGAAAGGTAGTATATTTGAAAAAGAAATCTGTATACAAGAATTTTCCCACCATGATGAGATAGATTAAAAACAAAAACCCTTTGAGTGGTCTCATCCCACTGTAGTATCAAACCGTTTTGCAAACGCATCTTTCCCTTTTTTGTTCTCTTGCTGACAGCCCTTGTGTATTTTATTTGTATGCAAGTGACTGGCAGTTTATTGTGTCCCAGAGGATAGGGTATTAATGATCATTTGCTTCCTGCTGTGGGGACTGTCATAATTTTGTAGTCAGAAGAGTGGCAGAAGTAACGGCCAATCAGTATGCTAATACTGCTTGAGAATGGGTAGTTAGTCCATTTTAACCAAGGTTTTTCTGCCAAATCCTTAGGTAATTTTCATTAAAAAAATGCAATTTTTGATAGCATTGCAAATTGCTAGATGGAACCAGTTGAAGAAACCACGTATTTCTTTTGTGTGGCAGTCAGACTTCTATCTCAGCAGGTGTCTTCTAAGGAAGAAAGAAAGACTTCTAATCTGAAAGCCCATTTTGGTCAGCAAGAATCAATGACTAAAACATTCAGCAATTTGTTATATCAATATCTTAACATAGAGAATTCTATGCAGCGTACAAAAATTAAATCAAGTCTCTCACAAGTAAATAGAACGTAGGATCTTTAAAAATGGTGGTTGAAAGCCAAATGTAAAAAATCCTGCAGTTTTATACAATGTGATGTCATTCATTTTCTTCTTTACTATTCTATTTGTTTCTTCCATTATATATCATTTACTTTTTTTTTTTTTAAAGAAGGGATATGCTTAAAAACAATAGCTTTTAATGCTGGTCTATAAATATTCAAAAATTTTATTAGCCATTTTCTAATGTACAGCCTATAGTTAGTGTACTCTTGACTAGGAAAAAAATAAGATTCTTAAAATGATTTGTGAGTGTTTGCACAGCACGTGAACACATGATTACAGAGGGGATTAGTGGATTAAGGTATCGACAGTTGGCGGCCTTTAGGCTACAGATAAAAAAGAACTCCACTATCTCTCCATAAAATCACATTTTATTTTTACCCACATGCAAACAATGCCAGCTATGTAAACTATAAACAGAATTATTTTGAGAACACTATTGTCACTTAAATATGCTCATCATAGAAAGCAAAACAATAATAAAAACAACAAAAACTTCACATATGTATATAACTGCATGAAATACAAGGTAATATCATTTAACATTACAAATATGTTTGAAGAGGTCTGATTAGCCCTTGGGTCTGAAGAAATATTGCTTTTCAATATATTAAGATCTGAGCTTATTTCAAAATGTAACTTCTTAGGTTGTGGTGATGATCAATGCCATTGTCAGAAAAAATTGAATATATTTTAATAAAAATTAAATAGGTACTATATCAAATGCAATTTTACTTTTTGGAAAATAAAGAAGCAAATCTTGTTTGCTGCCTGCTGTTTTTTTTTTATATATGCAAATCTTTATACATCACAGAACAACCTAGCTACCTTCTACAATCTCATAAACATTTTTACTATTTTATGAGATGTTTGTAATAAATGTGATTGATGATACTTTTCCACAATTGCCTATTAGAAATACACCATTTTGTGATTAAATACTTAGGGATAACTATATTCCAAGTCAGGAGATTACAAGTTAAGAGTTGACATGAATGCCAAACTACATGTTTATCTACTATTTAAATTTACTTACATATTTATTTTAAATAGTATTTTTTCTAGTTTACAGAGATTTTGAATTTCTATTAACTGCACACATATCTAAAAATACTGCTAGTGTGGCTTGGGGCAGGGAAACAGCCTGAAGCTGCACGCTCACATATAGTCACAAGGGTGAGTAGCTATAATTATATTGGAGTGTATCCAAGAAATCAGCTATTCTGTTTACACTTACTGCCGCTTCAAATTTATGTATATCTCAAGCAAACATACTGTAAATTGATTTTAATACTAAAAATTGTTGACCTTGATAATGAAGTTTACTATTTTTTATGTTGTTGCTATCTTCCAAAACTTGAAAATTAAGGTAAACATTGATAATAGATAATTAAGTATAATTTGCAATTATAACCTTCCTCCTTAAGATTTAAAAAGCCTATTGGCTTAATGTAGTAAAAGCCAATGCATAAAAATATAAAAATAAAATATTAATACTAAGGTCATTTAAAATGGGAGTGGTCTACGGTGAACCACAATTACAACAGACTGCTAAGGTATCATTTGCATTAGTCTCGAAATAGAGTTGCCTTGTGTCCAAGGATCCAGTCTAGTTTGGACTCGCTGGAGTATGAATGAAGGCAAATTTTCCATGGCTCTAATTTTCAGTATTGGAGAAATGGGTGCCATATTTATCCAGATATTTGCTGAAGTCTAATTTACATCTAGCTATACAAGCTATTTTAAAGTTTTCTCTTTTATTTACCTTAAAAAAGAGAAATGTTGATCTGAGCCATATTAAAACCCATAGCACTATTGGGACAAAACTTAAGAAGTATTTTTTTTTTCTGTGCATGCAATGTGGAAAGCTTTGGCATAGTATATGTCATGGCTTCTCAATTTTATTCCTTTGGAATTTGCTGTTTATGTCTTCTGATTGTGTTTTCCTGGAAACATCCTCCCTGGCATCAAATCTTTGTTTTTTCTTTCAGGTTACACTCCTATGGAATTTCATACAGTGGTGTAATAAAGCAGGTCCAGGATTACTCTTCTTCTCATGTTTGTGTTGCAACCCAGAAATCAAACTGGGAGCTTAAGCGAAGGAGGCATAGGGGAAGAAACAGGTCAGATGATAGTCTATGAAGAAGTTTGGTGGCTGATTCTGATTTGTCCCCTTTCAATAAGTACAGCCAGTCAATTTGTAGCTTACAGATAGACAGTAAAATATTTTATTTCTCCATGGATCCAGCTGAATAGCAGATAATACATATTTCACATTAAATATCTTTCCATTTATTTTTCAAATAACAGAAGATTATACCTATTCTTTCTACATTTACAAAGAGACACTCTTATGCATTATCATGGAAAAAGAGTTACCAGTTAGTTGATAAGTCTTTTGCTCACCATAATCATATATTCAAGATAATATAATACTAAAGGGCATCAATTATTGTTGGATGTGAAGTCCATTCTGCCATTAATCAGCTTAGTGTCTAGGGAAGTTAGCCTCTCTGGGCATCAATATCATCACCTAAATTTAATATAATAGTACAACTTATATTATTTCGTGGTTTTAAAGATTAAAGTAGCAATGTATATCCAGTACTTACGTCTACCTCCTACATATTATGTACTATGTGTATAATCGCTATTATCAATACTATAATCTATTTATTTGGCCACCCATTTCTTCACTATATCTATACTATTCATTTTGTTTATTTATTCATTCTGGCACAAACCTAAGCTCCATGGAGGAAGAATTCTCCAATGTATATACAGTAGGGTTTATGTTACCGAAGAATTAATTGTCTCTCAGCAGAATTAATATGGCTATCAATCTAAAACACACAATTAAAAGTGCTAGGTACATAAACAATGCTGTGGGTGTTCAGAGCAATAAAAATAAGTAGAATAGATATAATATTTATATGATAATATTAGCTACTATGATAGATGCATTACAAATGTTATTTCATTAATTCAGCTTTTGCTTGAGAAGATAACCTTGTGCAGTAAATAATTAGTGAGATAAGTAATAAAGTACTGGTTGGATTTGAATTTAAGAAGTGACAAAATTATTGACTTCAGAGAGGAGCAGATACACTAAAGCACATAGTCTGGGGTGGGCAAAAACTAAACAGCTCTGTTTGGTGAGAACACAGGACTCAAGGAAAGAAATAGCTGATGCACCATCACCTAAGGAAAGTGTAGAATGGTATAAAGGAGGTGTGTTAGTCTATTTTCATGCTGCTGATAAAGACATATCTGAGACTGGCAACTTATAAACCAAGAGGTTTAATTGGACTTACAGTTCCACGTGGTGGGGAAAGGTCTTACAATCATGGCTGAGGGCAAAAAGGCACTTCTTACATCATAGCAGCAAGGGAGAATGGCAAGAAGCAAAAGTGGAAACCCCTGATAAACCCATCAGATCTTATGGGACTTAACGATCACGAGAATAGCATGGGAAACAATAGGCTCCATGATTCTGGGAATTCTGGGAGATAAAATTCAAATTAAAATTTGAATGAGGGCACAGCCAAACCATATCATTCCACCCCTGACCCCTTGTCGTAACCTTTCAAAACCAATCATCCCTTCCCAACAGTCCCCCAAAGTCTTAACTCATTTCAGGGTTAACCCAAAATTCCACAGTCCAAACTTTGATTTCAACACCACGTGGAAATTCTCCATGAGTGCCCCACCCATGCAGCAAACTTTTGCCTGGTCATCCAGGTATTTCTATACATCTAAAATCTACGCAGAGGTTTCCAAACCTCAATTCTTGACTTTTTTGCACCTGCAGATTCAACACCACATGGAAGCTGCCAAGGTTTGGGGCTCCCACTCTCTGACGCCACAGCCCAAGCTCTATGTTGGCCTCTTTCAGCCACAGCTAGTGCAGCTGGGACACAGAGTGCCATAGGACCCTGTGCCTGGCCTACGAAACCACTTTTTCCTTTTGGGCTTCAGGTCATGTGATGTTAGGGGCGGCTGTGAGGGTCTCTGACACAGCCTGGAGACATTTTCCCCAAGGTCTCGGGAATTAACATTAGGTTCCTTGCCACTTATGCAAATTTTGCAACTGGCTTGAATTTCTCCTGAGAAAATGGGTTTTTCTTTTCTACTGCATCATCAGGCTGCACATCTTCTGAACTTTTATGCTCTGTTTCCATTTTAAAATGGAGTGATTTTAACAGCACCCAGGTCACATTTTGGATCCTTGGCAGCTTATATATTTCTTCTGCCAGATACCCTAAATCATCTCTCTTAAGTTCAAAGTTCCACAAATCTCTAGGGCAGGGGCAAAACACCACCAGTCTCTGCTAAAAAATAAGAAGAGTCATGTTTGCTCCAGTTCCCAACAAGTTCATCTTAATCTGAGACCACCTCATCATGGACCTTATTATTCATTTCATTATCAGCGTTTTTGTCAAAGCCATTCAACAAATCTCTAGGAAGTTCCAAACTTTCCCACATTTTCCTGTGTTCTTCTGAGCCCTTCAAACTGTTTCAGCTTCTGCCTGTTACCCAGTTCCAAAGTTGTTTTCACATTTTTGGGTGTCTTTTTCAGTTCCACGTTGGCTGAGGAAGGTCTCACAATCATGGTCGAGGGTGAAAGGCACTTCTTTTATGGTGGCGGCAAGAGAGAATTAGAAAGAAGCAAAAGCAGAAACCCCTGATAAATCCATCAGATCTTGTGAGACTTACTCACTATCAGAATAGCACGAGAAAGACCAAACCCCATGATTCAATCAACTCTCCCTGGATCCTTCCCACAACATGTGAGAATTCTGGGAGATACAATTTAAGTTGAAATTTGAATGGAGGCATAGCCAAACATATCAGGAGGAATATCAATGTATCTGTAATTTTTACTGGATTAACATATTAGAAAATATGACAATAAATAGACATCTCAAGGATAATGACATAGCTAGTTCCAGATAATGCATTTGATTATAAATATATACTGCTAAGCTAGATGGTGAAAAGGCAGTTAATAACTTCATCACTTTTATAAAGTCTGATTATTTATTTATTTATTTTTGAGATGGAGTCTTACATTATTGCCCAAGCTGGAGTGCAGTGGTGCAACCTCAGCTCACTGCAATCTCTGCCTACCGGGTTCAAATGATTCTCCTGCTTCAGCCTCCTGAGTAGCTGGGATTACAGGCACCTGCCACTATACCTGGCTAACTTTTGTATTTTTGGTAGAGATGGGGTTTCACTATGTTGGCCAGGTTGGTCTTGAACTCGACCTCATGATCTGCCTACCTTGATCTCCCAAAGTGCTGGGATTACAGGTGTGAGCCACCGTGCCTGGCCCTGATTTTTAAACTTTTTAAAAAAGTTGTTATTGGTTCTTTTTGAGAGACTATTATTTCTATATAGCTCACATTTCTGCATGATCTGGTTCCTCCAAGCAAAGTATTAAATAATAAAGGTTAGACATGTCTTTCTTCCCAGACACAGTTAGGGTAGCAAAGATAGGCATCTCCTTCCCTTCTCCAGAGAATATTTGCTTATAATTCAAGTCAATATATATAAGAATTTTCTCTTTCTCCAGAGAGGAGGATGGACAGATCACCAGCAGCATTAAATAAGATCAGTTTCCAAACTTAAGGATTCTTTCTCTTTAGTGCTCTCCATTCTGTGTGTAAGCACCAGCTGGCTCCCAACATATCATCCTGTTGAGACTGGATTTCAGTAATAGATATAAAATGCTGCTCTGACTACCACTTTTGAAAAAGATTTTATTTGGTTTAATTGATAAATAATAATTATATATTCATGTATACAGTGCAATGTTTCAATACATGTATACGTTGTGGAATGTGCAAATCAGACTAATTAACATACTTATCACCTCAAACACTTATCATTTCTATGTGATGAGAACATTAAAATACATTTTCTCCCAATTAATTGAAACTTTGTACCTTTTGAATGGCATCTCCCCTTTGCTTATCCACTCCCTACTCCTGTCCTTGGGTAGCCATCATCCTACTCTCTACTTCTATGAGTTAAATTTTATTTATTTATTTATTTCATATTGTACTTTAGGTTCTGGGGTACATGTGCAGATTATGCCTGATCGTTGCATAGGTATATATGTGGCAATGTGGTTTGCTGCCTCCTTCCCCCCATCACCTATATCTGGCATTTCTCCCCATGTTATCCCTCCTTAACCTCCCCACCTCCACTGTCTCTCCCCTAGCCCCCTCAGCAGACCCCAGTGTGTGGTGCTCCCCTCCCTGTGTCCATGTGTTTTCACTGTTCAACACCCACCTATAAGTGAGAACATGCAGTGTTTGAATTTCTGTTCTTGTGTCAGTTTGCAGAGAATGATGGTTTCCAGGTTCAACCATGTCTCTACAAATGACACGATCTCATAATTTTTTATGGCTGCATAGTATTCCATGGGGTATATATGACACATTTTCCTTGTCCAGTCTATCATCTATGGGCATTTGGGTTGGTTCCAGGTCTTTGCTCTTATAAACAGTGCCACAAGGTACATACATATGCATGTGTCTTTACAATAGAAAAATGTATAATCCTTTGAGTATATACCCAGTAATGGCATTGCTGGGTCAAATGGAATTTCTATTCCTAGGTCCTCGAGGAATCCCAACACTGTCTTCCACAATGGTTGAACTAATTTACACTCCCACCAACAGTGTAAAAGTGTTCCTATTTCTCCACATCCTTTCCAGCATCTGTTGTCTCCAGATTTTTAACGATCGCCATTCTAGCTGGTGTGAGATGGTATCTCAATGTGGTTTTGATTTGCATTCCTCTAATGACCAGTGATGATGAGCACTTTTTCATATGTTTGTTGGCCTTATATATGTCTTCTTTTGAAAAGTGTCTGTTCATATCCTTCATCCACTTTTGAATGGGGTTATTTGTTTTTCTCTTGTAAAATCTGTTTTAGTTCTTTGTAGGTTCTGAATATTAGCCCTTTGTCAGTAGGGTAGATTGCAAAATTTTTTTTCCCATTCTGTTGGTTGCCAGCTCACTCTAATGATTGTTTCTTTTGCTGTACAGAAGCTCTGGAGTTTAATTAGATCTCATTTGTCTATTTTGGCTTTTGTTGCTGATGCTTTCGGTGTTTTAGTCACGAAGTCCTTGCCTATGCCTATATCCTGAATGGTTTTGCCTAGGTTTTCTTCTAGGGTTTTTATGGTGTTAGGTCTTATGTTTAAGTCTTTAATCCATCTGGAGTTAATTTTAGTGTAAGGTGTCAGAAAGGGGTCCAGTTTTTCCTTTCTGCACATGGCTAGCCAGTTTCCCAACACCATTTATTAAACATAAATCCTTTCTCCATTGCTTGTTTTTGTCAGGTTTGTCAAAAATCAGATGGCTGTAGATGTGTGGCATTGCCTCCGAGGCCTCTGTTCTGTTACATTGGTCTATATCTCTATATTGGTATCAGTACCATGCTGTTTATTACTGTAGCTTTGTATTATAGTTTGAAGTCAGGTAATGTGACGTGATATTTGTACATGCTTTTCCAATTATAAATAACACACACACACACACATACACACACACATACACACACACACACATGTTTTATGACCTACAAGGATGAAATTTCAGCTTTTCAAAGATTAATAAACACAAACTTTTCAATACTCATATGAATATCTTCTTTTCCTTCTGTGCTTCTGGAACTAAACTTGAAAAAATGTATTTTCAAATGATCTTTATAGAGTACTCTGGGCAAATTATATTTAATTACGAACACATTGCTAATAATTGCCTGCTCTAATTCCTGGCATATAGGAGAACCTAATGTGAGTAGTTAAATTCTTTTTGGTAAAAAGTAATCACTACCTTTCTTATTCACCACAAGCCATGGGTTGATTACTCCAAGGATAAAATGTATTCCTTTTCTCTAGAGGATAATTCATGAAGTCATATGTACAAATTGTGAATGTAACAACTACGAAGAGTTTGCTTTAATACTTATTATGATATATATTGTAGTGGGGAGACATGTAGCAAACATAAAGCATTAGGTGTTCTAACAAAAATCAGTAAGAGCAATATTTATGCATCCATATAACAGATTGATCTGAGAATTGTTGAACATAACCATTTCAGGAAATAAAATATACTATTAGTTGATAACTTTAAAAACATAAATGCATGCAGTTAAAAGGTTGAGATCCCTGTTTATTTGTGTAGCATACAACTGTCAGTCTTGAAAGATTTCCTAGTATTTTACTGATGGATATGTACAATAATGAAGAATACAGACAAGGCTTTAGTAAAGAGAATGAAATACACCTTCACTTTCTAGGTTGGCTGAGTGGATATTATACTCATACTTACAGTTTAATGCTGATGAAAATTAGAAGACAAAGTCGGAGAAACAGGCTAGCATTATCTGTTGTATCTTTTTTTTATGTACTATGAAAAAGTGGTTCTGATATCACATAAATTTACAACAACAATTTAATTAAACTCTGCAATACATTTCCCAATCTGAGGCAGCTTAGAGATTTAGACCTCATGCAGAAGATAATATATTAATATAAGTCTAGGTTTTAGTCCCATGTGAAAAAATTAATAGTCAACTCATTTTTCCACAATGTTTTAGCTGTTAGTTATGGGAAAAATACATATACTGATAAAGCTAATTTTTGTTTAACTATGAAAATTCTATGGATATATTTTACCTTAATTTTTAAATAAATATCTTCACTATCAACATTTACGGTAATAGACTCCACATGAATGGTAGTTTAACTCTTCTGTGATCTTCATGTTTTTTCTTAATAAGGGGCCAAACATATGTTTCTCCTTGTAGAAATCTTTATCTGGCCTATGCTGGTCACAAAACATCTCCTTTTGCTCTTTGGCTCATGCGTACTGACAAACTTTTGGAGTCATGGAATAAAAATTATGTATTTATTTATGTGATATGTAAAGATAACATTTGGGGAACAACTGAGTTTGTAAAATAACTATGCAAGAAATAGTAAATGATACAGTCTGGGCAATACAAGTATCCATTGATGTTTCCCTCCCTGTGCAAATTCTTGAGGCTTACAGTGACAGTTTGACTAACAGAATCCTGCTACTTTATAAAGCTCCTTGCTTAAAGCCTGGCAATGTAGTCCAGTCAATGGCACTGATGTATTCTAAGGGTTATTCTCACATCATGAGGACTCTCATATTACTTCTGTATTAACCAGCCATTTAACAATTTATATTGACTGACTAATTTTAGTTTGTTTTTAAGCTAGGCATACTTTTGGGAATACAACAGGATAAAGTATCACTCCTATTCTTAAGGATACAACATACATGAACAAATAGTAACTTTAGCAGATACTATAGTTGTCAGCTGAATCTCTCTGGATCTCAGAATTCAGAGTCCTCCAAAAATGATCTGCATATAAGAAATTGACAAACAAATGAATCCTTTGCTTGAAATTAGACTTCTGGCTTAAATAAGTGGATGAATGGTGCTTTTGATTACTGAGGTGAGAAAGTAAGATGACAAGGCTTGAGAAAAATTGTGACAAGCAAATTTTTGGACATGTAGCACTTGCAGTGTATTTGAGACTTCCATGAAAAGTCAAGGAGATAACACATGTGTTTGAAACACAGAGGAGAGATCTGTGTTGAAGATAACAGTTTGGCCGCATATAATTGAAGTCATATGGGCTTAACTGAAATTGTCCAAGGAGTGATAGAGGAAAATGAAAAGAGAGCCATTGATGACCATTGAAGAATTCCATCACTGAAGAAAATGGTAGAAAAAGATGATGTAGGGGACATTAAAAGCCACTATCGAGGTAGAAAGAAAACTAAGAGAGTATGGTGACACAAAAATTAAGACTAGAGAGTGTTTCATGCAGAAAAGAGGTCAAAAGTCTACAATGATACTGAAAATTCAAATTCTGTAAAAAATAAAGTGTATCTATTGGGTATAAAATTGTAGCTTCAGCTAAAGTTGTTTCAGTGGATTGATAAGAGAAGAAGCAGAACTTGAGGGGCTGAACAGCAAGGGCATGATCATGAGCAGCATTTACATGGGAGGAAAAGTTCTTTGTACATTTGAGAAACATGAGTCATCAATAGTGTATATTTCCTAACAAAAGACAAAAGAGGATGGAATAAACAAAGTAATGGAGAAATTGCCTTTAGGACAAGAAACTTATTTCTATAGTAAATAGATAAAAAGGAAATTGGATTAATGCAGAGCCATATTTCTCAACTGTGCTTGCAATACTATGGTATATTTTCCCTCTGAAATAACTGTAGAACACAGTTTAAAAAATGACAAACTAAAGAAATTAGACTGGAGTATAGAAAAGGGGATGGATTAATGATATAGTAGGAGCTAAATGAGGTAAAATTTAATGATCAAGTGAATAAGTGTTGATAATATTACATAAACAGGAAAAATTCATTTGGGCAAATATTTCTGCTCTAGCTAGAAGACTGCAAATCTTCAAGTAGATGCTTAAGTGTAAACTCCTTGGCATGTAATGCAAGACCATTTATAAAATGCTCCCTCCCATGTTTTTCTATTTGCCTTCGCTTCTAGGCTCCTTCTACGTTGCAGTTATATAGACTTCTTAGCAGTCTCTTCCATATACCCAGGCTTCTTTTGGTTTATTTTATTTTAAAATAACCTTTGGTCCCCCACTCTTATCAATGAAAGTTAGTAGCTCTCACTTCCAAGCACCGTGTTATTCTTATTTTTAATTTTTTATTTTAATGTCTTATAAGGTTTAGTTATAATTACTTTTCCCTCCACTACTGTTAGTAATTTACCCATTTTTGGGCATCTATCCCCCATGCATCATGTAAAAGAGCCACTCAGTAAATTTTTTTCTTAACCAAGTGAATAAATAAATGAATGATGAATAAATGGATGTAGAAAGCACAATCTCAAAGAATTTAAGGCAGAACAGAGTATTTCATCTTTATTCAGTATCTTCCATTGACAAATGGAGAGGTGAAGCAGGACAGATGAAATGATATACTTTGGCGCAGACAGTTAATTTATAGTAAGACTAAGACACAAACTAAGTTCTCTTGATGTTTAGTTTTCGTTCTCATACTAGCACATCATAGAACTTGTTATGCCCCTCCTCCACTGAGGTCAGCAACCTATTTCAAGTCTCTCTCACCAGGTGCGGTGGCTCATGCCTGTAATCCCAGAATTTTGGGCGACTAAGGAGGGCAGATAACCTGAGTTTGAGACCAACCTGGCCAACATGGTGAAATCCCATCTTACTGAAAATACAAAAATTAGCCAGGCGTGGTAGCCGGCGCCTGTAATCCCAGCTACTCGGGAGGCTAAGAATGAATGGATTGAACCCAGGAGGTGGAGGTTGCAGTGAGCAGAGATCACACCACTGCACTCCAGGCTGAGCAACAGAGCAAAACTCTGTCTCAAAAATAAAAATAAAATAAAGGCCTTTTCCTATGCTGTCAAGTTCTTGGCTATTCCCAGAAGAGTAGCAGTTCCCTAAGGACACTTTGATTCTCTAGGACCAGTCCAAGACAAGCAAAGAATATTAAAGGCATTGGTAAACATAAAGCACTTCTCTGAATTTACCTATTTTTGTACTTATGGCTTGAGTTTTCAGAAAACACCTCTCTATTCATTATACTACTACTCTTTATGGAGATTTCACTCTGTGATAAGCACTACAATAATCCCCTTAAAAATTTCTTATTAGTACACTATGCAATAGGTTACCCATGAAAAGTAGTGAGTTTATTTTGTTGCTACAATTTGATTTTTGTAAAAGAACAAATCTTAAAATTTGTTTCAAATCCAGTAGATTGGGAACATTATTCACCTGGCTTAATCCTCTAAGTATTAACAAACAAAAGCTGACTTTTGACATTGGCTGAGAGATAATTTATAGCATCCATTTACAAATATTTATTGGCTATTAGATCAGTAAGGGTCTCTTGGTTGAAATCCACAGGATACAACTCTGATCATTTAGGTAAAATTAGTTCTATCATAAGCTTCATTGTTTCTCATAGATGAAAGATAAACTAAAGAAAGAATGTTTCTGAAAGGTTAATAATCAAGAGGACTCCAGGAGGAAAAAACAAAACAAAACAAAACAAAAACAAACAAGCAAAAGGCTCCTAAGTGAATTGTCACTGAGATTAAATCATCTCCATTTTCCATCCTGGAGTAACTTTGCTCAATAGTCATATTTCTGGAAGGAAGCAACTTATTGGCCTAGCTTGGGCCACATGCTCATAGAAGGATGAGATTATTTGATTGATACCCTCAATAATGATTGAAAGTAGGTACTGGTACTGGTAACTCCACGGAGGAAAACTTGTGGTGCTGTTATCCCACCAAAGGATGTGGATGTTGGCCAGGTACAACCAAAGTAATGATAATTATATTAATGATATTGTCTTTTTTTAAAGCCAGCTGAGATGAGATATGCCTACTTATTTATTTATTTAAAATTGACAAAATTATATATATTTATCAGGTACAACATGTTTTTTAAAACATGGTATGTATGCTTTGCAGAATGGCTAAATGGAGCTATAACAGATAAATTACTTCACATACCTATTTTGTGTGTGTCTGTGAGGTGAGAACACTTAAAAATGTTTCTTAGCAATTTTCAAGAATACAATACATTGTTAGTAATTATACTCACTATGTTGTGCACCAGGCTCCTGTGTTATTCCTCCTATGTAGTTGAAATTTGGTATCCTTTGACCATCGTCTTCCCAACCTCCTTCTCCTCAGCCCCTGGTATCCACCATTTTACATTTTACTCTCTACTTCTATAAGCTCACTTTTTAAGAATTCCACATGTAAATGAGATCACATAGTATTTGTCTTTCTGAGCCTGGCTATTTCACTTAGCATGACATCTTCCAGGCTTGACCACGCTGCTGCAAGTGATAGGATTTTCTTCTTTTTAAAAAAATTTATAGTATTCCCTTGTTTCTATATGCCATGTCTTCTTTATTCATTCATCAGCTAATGTATATTTAGGTTGATTCCATATCTTGGCTATTACAAATAATGCTATAATGAACATACAACTGTAGATATCTTTTTGACATACTGCTTTTATTTTATTTTGACATATATCCAGAAGTGGAATTACTGGTTAATACAGGAGATTTATTATTAGTTTTCTAAGGAATCTTCATACTGTTTTCTGAAAGGACTGCACTAATTTACATTCTCACTAACAGCACAAATGTTGTCTTTTCTTCACATCATCTCCAACACTTACCTTTTGTCTTTTTGATAATAGTCATTTTATCAGGTGAGAAATTTTAGTTCTTTGTGGTTTTAATTTTCATTTCTTTGATGATTTGTAATTGTGAACATTTTTAATATATTTGTTGGCTATTTGTATGCCTTCTTTTGAGATATATCTATTCATGTTTTGGGTCCATTTTTAAAATTGGGTTCTTTTCTTACTGTTGATTTGTTTGAGTTCCTTATATATTTTGAATGTTACCCCTTTAACAAATACACAGTCTGCAAATATTTTTTCTCATTTTGTAGGTTGTCTCTTTACTCTGTTGATTGTTTCTTTGGCTAAGCAGAAGCTATTTCATATGATGCAATCCCATTCTTCTGTTTTTGCTTTTATTGCCTGCATTTTAGTGTTCATACCCCAAAAAGAATTACCTAGGCTAATGTTGTGGAGCTTTTTCTCTATTTTTTTCTTCTAGTTTTTGCAGTTTCAAGTTTTACATTTGAGCGTCTAATTTATCTTTTATTTTTTTATTGCATTTTAGGTTTTGGGGTACATGTAAAGAACATGCAAGATTGTTGCATAGGTACACACATGGCAGTGTGATTTGCTGCCTTCCTTCCCATCGCCTATATCTGGCATTTCTCCCCATGCTATCTCTCCCCAACTCCGCACCCCTTGCTGTCCCTTCCCTATTTCCCCCCAACAGACCCCAGTGTGTGATGCTCCCCTCCCAGTGTCCATGTGTTCTCATTGTTCAACTCCCACTTATAAGTGAGAACATGCAGTGTTTGGTTTTCTGTTCCTGTGTTAGTTTGCTGAGGATAATGGCTTTCAGCTTTATCAATGTCTCTGCAAAGGAAATGATCTCATTCTTTTTTATAGCTGCATAGTATTCCATGGTGTATACGAACCACATTCTCTTTACCAGTCTATCATTGATGTGCATTGGGTTGGTTCCATGTCTTCAATATTGTAAATAGTGCTGCAATAAACATATGTGTGCATGTGTCTTTATAGCAGAATGATTTATATCCCTTTCGGTATATGCGCAGTAATGGGATTGCTAGGTCAAATGGTATTTCTATTTCTGGATCCTTGAGAAACCGCTACACTGTCTTCCACAGTGGTTGAACTAATTTACATTCCCACTAACAGTGTAAAAGTGTTCCTATCTCTCCACAGCCTCACCAGCATCTTTTGTTTCTTGACCTTTTAATAATCACCATTATGACTAATGCAAGATGGTATCTCATTGTGGTTTTGATCTGCGTTTCAGCATCAGTGACGTTGAGCTTTTTTTCATATGTTTGTTGGCTGCTATTAATTACCACCTCAATTTCAGAACTTGTTATTGGTCTATTCAGTGATTCAACTTTTTCTTAGTTTAATCTTGGGATGGTGTGTGTATCCAGGAATTTATTCATGTCTTCTGGATTTTCTAGTTTATTTGCTTAGAGATATTTATAGTGTTCTCTGATGGTAGTTTGTATTTCTGTGGGGTCAGTGGTGATATCTTATTATCATCTTTTATTGTGTCTATTTAGTTATCATTTTTTTTGTGTGTTGAAAACATTCGAAATTCTTTTTTCTAGCTTTTTGAGAAAATACAATAAATTATAGCTAATATTTATCCAACAATGGTGCAGATCTCCAGAACTCATTTCTTCTACCTAGGTGTAATTTTGTGTTTGTTAACCAACCTCTTCCCATGCTCTCCTTCTCCCTATTTTCCTTGCTTCTAATACCCACAATTATATGTTCTGCTTCTGTGAGCTCAAGTTTTTTTTTAAATATCTCACATATGTATGAGAACATGCAGTATTTACCTTTCTGTGCCTGAACCATTTTGCTTAACATAGTGTCTCCAGACTTAGGCTTATCCATGTTGTTGCGAATAACAGGATTTTATTTTACGTTTTCATGGTTGAATAGTATTCTGTTGTGTGTGCATAGCATGGTTTCTTTATCTATTATTGGTTGATGGATTCTTAGATTTATACCATATCTTAGTTATTGTGAATAGTGGTGCAATAAACAAGGGGATGAAAATATTCCTTTGATATACTGATTGTCTTTCCTTTGGATAAAAAGTCAGTGGTGCGATTGCTGGCTCATAGGTAGTTTTACTTTTGGTTATCTGAGAACCTTTCATGCTCTTTTCCACAATGGCTGTACTAATTTATTTTCCCATCAACAATGTGTAAGAATTCCCTTTTCTCCATATCCTTCCCAGCATTTGTTATTTTTTATATTTCTTAAAATTCATAAAGAACTACAAAAGAACCTTAATAGTCAAAGCAATATTTAGTAAAAAGAATAAAGCTGGAGACATCACACTACCTTTTTTCTTCAAAATATATAACAAAGCTACAGTAACAAAAACATTATAAAATTAGTATAAAAGCAGACATCTAAACCAATGGAACATTATAGAAAATCCAGAAATACATCCATAAATTTACAGCCATTTGTTTTTTGATAAAGGCACCAAGAACATACACTGGGGAAAGAACACTTTCTTCAATAACTGGTGCTAGGAAAATTGGATATCTGTATGCAGAAAAATGAAACTAGACTTCTATCTAGCACTATATTCATAAATCAACTCAAAATATATTAGCAATTTAAATGTAAGTTCTCAAACTATAAAACTACATGAAGAAAACATAAGGGAAAAGCTTTAAGACATTGGCCTAGGCTAGAATTTTATGACTACGACTTCCAAAGCACAGACAACAAAAACAAAAGTAGAAAGTAGACAAATGGGACTATATTAAACTAAAAAGCCTCTGCTGAACAAAGAAAATAATCAACAGAGTGAACAGACAACCTGTAGAATGAGAGAAAATATTCACAAACTATTCAGAATTGAATGTCTTCTAATGTCAATGTACAAAGAACTCAAACAACTCAATAGCAATAATAATAATCATTATCATCCTATTAAAACATTGGCAAGGACCTGATTAGACATTTCTCAAAAGAAGACACACAAATGGCCAACAATATGAAAAATTAATGCTCAAAGTTACTAACCATCAGGGAAATGCAAATAGAAACCACAGTGAGATATTAATATCAACTTACCTCAGTTACTTATTTTTTATAGAATGTATCACATTATTTTTTGAAAGTATTTACAGATCTTTCCCTTTTGTTGGACTAAATTCAGAGGCTGGTGTCATGTATTCATTTTGTTATTGTGGCTTCTCACACAGAGCCTGGCACAAGGTAGAAATTCAATCAAGATTTGTTAAATAAGTAAATGAAACATTTGGCAAAATAAGCAGCATTTTAAGACAAAGTTCCTACCCTGTTTTCAACAAGAGGTTGGGTGGGGACAGTGTTTATTTTTATTGCTCTATTATTTCTTTGGTCCTTAAATTATATTCCTACTTTTGGGAAAAAAATTAACCTTCAAAGCAATGTATCTCATTCTTCGTTAAAAGAATTTGCTCAGATTCTGTGAACATTTCATTGCCCTATATAAATGTTTTAGTGACTAGGAAACAAAAATATCCAGGCCTATGAAAAGTGTAATGAGTCCCAATATAGCCATTTGTAATGGGGATTTAACTGCTTTGTTTGTGAGCTTCAGCTAAGGAAACAGATTACCTTCATCATATGCTAATACCCCAGAGTCGATGTAAACCCCGCTCCACTACAGAAAGGTATCATGGGGATGCCAGCAAAGACTCTAAGATGAGTTTTGTAAACTTGTCAGCTGTAAACAAAAAAAGATTATTCCTGGTGCCAAATCCAGCTCAACACTCTTCTTCCCTGTAAAGGACTTACAACTAATTAATAAATTACCATAGATACTTTCAAAATTGAAATTCTAGGTTCATAATAATTGAAGTACTTGTGTAGAAAATACTTTGTACTGAATATCTAAGAACCTAAGGACTAAGAAAGTCATAATGAAAAAGACATAACTCCTTGGATTAAACTGTGATAGTGTCACAAATGTCAAAAAATTATTGAATTAGCCTTACTTTGTCACCAAAGCTTTAAGTTTATCTTTGTTTCCCATACAGTTTTACTTTGCTTAATTTCAAATTTCTTTGTCATTGTTTTATGTCTGTGTGTGTATATATATATATATACATTACTGAAAATCATATTGGTTTAGGAATAGGGTGTTGGCAAATATGCCTGCTGTAGTAAACAATTTGCATATTCAGGAAAGTAAAGAAAGATGATTTTTTTAAAGGAAAAATGAAGAGGAAGACAATGGTTTGGAAATAATTAACCTTGGCTACAAAGATCAGTAACAAGTGTGCTGCTAGTCCAGGGCTAACCAGGAAATTGGTGGGCAGATGTCTTTGCTGAAGTATTTTTTGTGTAAGGTTGCTTTAGTGCAAGGTTACGGTTTTTGCAGAATTTGTGATAGTTTTTCTTATTTATTCATGAGAATTCTCCTTCATGGCCTTTCAAGATCTATTTGTCAGGGTAGTTTTTAAACACAAATGAGTCCACTTTTATTTTGACAACTTGGATATTTTCCCCTTTTGATTGAGCTCTTTCTCCAAATGCATCATCTTGTAGTTAGGTTTTGATAGTTCCCATGCTAGGATGAACTTGTCCCAGGTAGCTGGCCTGGTTCCACACTGGAGACAGTGGCTGCTGGGAGTCATTGGCAAAACCCTTTTTACCATATTTGAGCGACAAAGGAGGTTCGAAGGGTGTGGCTCTCAGGGTAAGTCTACCTGGACTCCATTATTAACTTCAGTTCTTGTCACTTCTGTAGTCTTTTTCTAACATCTCAAAGTGCTGTGTCAGCATTATTTGGTGAGAGATTGTACTTTTGCAAAATATGGCAATGAACCAGTTTAAAGGGGGAAAATACAAGCTAAAATCAATAGTAATGTGACTATCCCAGTTTGCATATTGGTTTTTGACCCATGAAACTAGGCTTAAAGGAAAGCAAAAAATGAAAAAAATAGTTAAAAATTAAAAAACAGAAATAAAAAGACCTGACTCAGTTGCTAACACCTGTAATCCCAGCACTTTGGGAGGCTGAGGTGGGCGAATCACCTGAGGTCGGGAGTTCAAGCCCAGCCTGACCAACATGGAGAAACTCCATCTCTACTAAAACTACAAAATTAGCCAGGTGTGGTGGCACATGCCTGTAATCCCAGTTACTTGAGAGGCTGAGGCAGGAGAAGCTTGAACCCAGGAGGCAGAGGTTGCGGTGAGCTGAGATGGTGCCCTTGCACTCCAGCCTGGACAACAAGAGTGAAACTCCATCTCAAAATAAAAAAAGTGCAAGAAAAAATGTAACACACACACACACACACACACACACACACACACACACGTTATCTTTACATTATAAGCTTTTTTTTTTTTTTCCCATTTATTTATTTTATTGCATTTTAGGTTTTGGGGTACATGTGAAGAACATGCAAAATTGTTGCATAGGAACACACGTGGCAGTGTAAGCTTTAATAAATGTGAGGTCTCTATTTACATACTTGGTAAATACACTTCTTCCCTCTCACCCACCACAACAAATAGCAGTAATTATGGAAACAGTAGTCAGACTTTTAAAAATTAAAGTAAATTCAATTATCATCATATATAAAAATACTATGCATTACACATATTGTGTGTAAACCTACTATCATATAATAAAAATATATCATATGAAAAATGTCAACTATGTAAAAAATTTTTCTTAAAATTCTTTCATGCTTATTCAACAAATGCTTCCTAAATGATTTTCCTTGAAGCAAAGCAGCTTAATTTTTTCTTTTCATGGTATTCTCAGTGGCTATAAACTTCATTAGCTTTGTATGCTTCACATTTACTTCCATTTATGATAAATTTAATCTTTTCTTAGCATAACTTTTGAAATCAAAATATGAAGTAGCAAGGTGTAAGTTTGATTAGAGGAACAAGAACAATAACAAGTAATCATAGCGATGAGATGTTAATTGGTGTCTGGGTAGTTCTATTCATAGTAACGAGGGGACATAATATCGCTGTGTCCTTTACTGTTCAACAACACTTTGCTAGATCATTTTTTATAATGCCAATTATATTGTACTTGAAATTCACAGGTATTTTAACAGCATAGAGGGATACAGACTGATTAAAAAGCCTGTCTCTTCTAACTGGGAGGCACGGTTTAAAATTAAGGCAATATATTTTTCCAAACTCCCTTGTCTTAAATTTCCAAGTCCAAAGTGAAAGAGTTTTGAGAATTATGGTTTCTCAAAAATCCTGGTTAATGTATATTTGCATTTTAAGATTGACCAATTTTCTGAAAAGATTTTTCCCTCAGTAAATGAGAGCAAGAAACACAAAAATCAAGAGTACAAAAATGTAAATTTTTTTGTAGGAATTATCAAGTAATTTCAGCATGGAGCAGTATTTTTGATGCAGGCGTTGAAAGGGATCTTGATTTGCTGTTTTGCGTGTTCATATAGTAGTAGACACTGTTTGTTAGATTGATTCATTCAAAAGTAAAACAGAATTGGCTATTTTCTAGTGAATTGTATTTCTCTATAGTAAATTTAGGCAATTTCAGGAGGTTGGGAAGTAAAAGCATGTGCACTAAGCATTATTCAATTTACTTACCTGCATAATCTCAATTCTCAGGTAATGGTCAGTTATTATACATTTTAAAAATAGTTCTATAAAATCTTCCGTAAATTTGTTCAAAATACATGGAGAAAACTCATTAGAAATAAATAAGCTTGGACAAGTACGGTGACTCACGCCTGTAATCCCAGCACTTTGAGAGGCTGAAGCGGGCGTATCACGAGGTCAGGAGATCGAGACCATCTTGGCCAACTTGGTAAAACTCTGTCTCTACTAAAAATACAAAAATTAGCTGGGTGTGGTGGCGTGGGCCCGTAATCCCAGCTACTCAAGAGGCTGAGGCAGGAGAATCGTTTGCACCCGGGGGTGGAGGTTGCGGTGAGCCGAGACTGTGCCACTGCATCTCAGCTTGGCGGCAGAGCAAGACTCCATCTCAAATAATAATAATTATTATTATTATAAATAATAATAAGCTTAGCTAAGAAATTATACAGTAATAGGAGAAATCCTAATTACAACTGTAATTTGGGTCTCTTTGTTCATGTATTTATTTATAACAATGCTTGAAATAATATTGTTATTTTATAGCAGTATTATAGCATTGGTAAGAATACTATAATAACCAATATATTTATTGAATGTGTTTCAGGCACCAGAATAAAAACTTCACGTGCATTATTATGTGTCATCCTCACTCACACTCCAAAGAAGCAGTTATTATCCTCAATTTATAGATACCAAATCTGAAGCTTGAAGATAATAAGTAACTTGTCCAAATCAGTTAATCTGTAGGCAAAAGGCATCTGTATAAAGATCAGGTGAATGTGTTGACAAAACATCCATTCTTTATAAAAATAACTTAAAGACTTTTTTTAAAATTGAAAATTACATGCAATTTAAAAATAAATATAAAAGTCAGAAGATATGAGCATGAATAAAGTAAAAAATTGAATCTCTTAGAAGTAATCATTGCTAACATTTCAGTGCTTTTGTTGACAAATATAAACATATTTCTACTTGAATGATGCAATACTTATCCTTGGTCTTTTTGTTTTATTTCTACTTAAGAATACATTTTGATTACTTTTGTTGAAGCTTCATGTAAGATTATCTTGTTTTATCTTTTGGCAACCTAATCAAATATTACACTGATGCTATCATAAATTATTTAACTAATGCCCCTGTTTTGGCACTGGGTTACTTTCATGTTTTTCCTCCTACAAATAATAATTTGCCTCTGTGTGTGTGTGTGTATCTGTGTGTGACCATCTGAATATGTCTGCCACAAATATTTACAAGTGGAAAAACTGAGTCAATGACATGTGTGTACATGTATATATACTTACATATATATAGGCTGGGCATGGTGGGTCATACCTGTAATCCTCCACTTTCGGAGGGTGGGGCAGGCAGATTGCATGAGTTCAGGAGTTGGAGACCAGCCTGGGGTAACATGGCAAAATCTGTCTCTACTAAAAAAAATAATAATAAAAATTAAAAATTTAAAAAAACTAGCTGGATATGGTGGCTCTTGCCTCTGGTCCAGCTACTCTGAAGGCTGAGGTGGGAGGATCAACTGAATCCAGGCTGTCAAGGCTGCAGTGAGCCCTGTTATTGCACCACTGCACTGGAGCCTGGGTGACAGATCGAGACCCTGTCAAAAAACAAGCAAGCAAACAAACAAACATATCCATTTAAATATTGTGGATATCTCCAAGTTTCCCTTCAAAACTATTAAATCAATTAACACATTCTCCAAAAGTTTTAAAAAAATATCTAGTCCTCCACATGTTTTCCAATATTGCCTTTCCTTAGTTTTCATTTTTTTTTTTTGTATTTATTTACTTATTTCTTTTCATTTTATTTTTTACACATATATATGTTTTGGAGATAGGGTCCCCCTCTGTCTCCCAGACTGGAGTGCAGTGGCATGAACTTGACTCACTGTAGCTTCCACCTCCTGGGTTCAAGTGATTCTCCTGCCTTAGCCTCCTGATATACCTGGGACTACAGGTGTGCACCACAATGCCTATCTATTTTTTTCGTATTTTTAGTAGAGACAGGGTTTCACGGTGTTGACAAGCCTGGTCTGGAACTGCTAAAATCAAGTGCTCCTCCCACCTCGGCCTACCAAAGTCCTGGGATTACATGCTTGATCCGCCATGCCTGACTCACTTTCTTTATTTTTATGATAAGTGAAAAATAACTGTTTGAAATCTGGTCATGTAAATTGCTAATAATTTTCTAATATAACTATGGTTCATGTTAGTTTCTCGGTTTCCTTTTTATCTTTTTAAAACTAAGTTATTCATATTTATAATTTTTCTTGATTTTGATTTGTAAAAGTTATTTCTGTTTGGATACTAGTCTTTTTCCTTTCATGTGTGTTGCAAACATTCAATACATTTTCTTCTCTCTTGGATGTTTTACTTTTTTTGGTCCTGTGTAGGAAGTTTATGTAGTCAGCTGGGTGTGGTGGCTCATGCCTGTAATTCCAGCACTTTGGGAGGCCAAGGTGGGTGGATCACATCAGGTCAGGAGTTCGAGACCAGCTTGACCAACATGATGAAACCCTGTCTCTATTAAAAATACAAAAAATTCGCCAGATGGGGTGGTGTGCGTGCCTGTAGTCCCAGCTACTCAAGAGGCTGAGGCAGGAAAATCACTTGAACCTGGGAGGCAGAGGTTGCAGTGAGCCAAGATTGCACCACTGCACCCCAGCCTGGGTGACAGAGAGAGATTATTCGGTCTCAAAAAAAAAAAAAAAAAAAAAAAAGAAAGAAAGAAAGAGAGAAAGTTTAGGATAGTCAAATTCGTTTTTTTTTTTTTTTTTTTTTTTTTTTTTTTTTTTTAATATAGCTTCCGTAGGTTGGGATAAATTTACAATGGCCACATCAAGCCTAAGATTATAAATATGCTTTACTCATTTTTTCCTCTAGTATTTTTATGATGTCTTTCATAAAAAGATATTTTTATGTTTTCTTTTATGAAAAGCTTTGATTCTTCTGAATTTTAATAAGCTAGTCAGTGAGGTATTTCCTCAGTTTTATTTAAAAATAGGGCTAGTTACTTGCCCCAACACTGTAGATTCAATAGTCCGTCTAGTCACAGATTTAAAATGTTGCCTTTAACATTTGCAAAATCCCTACACAAACTTTAATTATTTATATTCTTTAAGCTTCATTGATCCATATAAATATCTCTGTGCAAAAACTTTAAAAAGATGTAATAATTTGGAACAGGTACTGTCTATTCTGGATCACACTGACCAATTAGAAAAGATGCCAACAATCTGTAACTGCTAAAGATATATGGATACACCCCAGCTGAATCACTTGCTTATTAAATATTATGTTATATTTAAGGATAACTAATTCCAAACACAATATAGAATAAACATATCCATTTACTAAAAATATAACTTAAATATGATATGTGTATTACACTAACAACTATTATAGTGCTATAGTTTCCAAGGAGGATGAGGAAGAAGCCTGTGTCTTTCTCCTGCCCACTCTCATTTCCCTACAGGGGCTCTAAATCAACATTGACTGCATATTTAGTTTTAAAAAGCGTATTTGAATTATTGGACTATGTTTGCTAGCATGCAGTTTACATTGATCATTAGCTAATTGGCAGCACGATAAGCTTGATTATAAAGTCTCTTAAGGTAAGGTGGTATTCTACTTTTTTGGAGTTTATAGAATTTATATGCTTCTGTCAAGCAAACCAGTCAATTTAAAATTGAAAATAAATGTGTATCTTGATATTTTTGAAAATTATCTTTCCATTGATTTTGATACTAATTTGTGAAAAGTTCAGACAACATTGATTAAGAGTATGAGATTTTCATTTTTATCTAAAGAAAACCTGAATTTAAAGTTTTGATAAGTTCTGATTTTAACTAATATTCTTCCCTCACCAAGGAGCAGAATAACGCCTTAACTTAAAGTTTACAAGGGAAATTCTATATTCCATTCTGTCCACTGTCTTTTATGAAATCTTCAGGTTCTCTCTGAGTCAACCTTGTACTCTACCTTCATGGAAGCATTTAGTTTTCACCAGGACAGGAAGACAAAGGAGTCTGTGTTTTTAATGGTGCAGCAATAGAAATAAATGCGTCCATAGACAAATATCTTTTATCCTTTTCTGTGATGTGCTCTTCCGTCGGGTTGTCTATATTTGCCTTTTATAGCCATTATGTGATTTTATTAGTGCGTGAGTGCCTAGGCAAAGGGCCAAGGATAGCAGCAGCCTGCATTAGGCCCAAGATCTACAACCAAACAAGCAAGGGTCACTGGAGAGTTATGGGCTGTAGCAATCCTGATTGCTTTTTTCTATCTAATACATTTCCACTTTTTTTGCTAATAGTATCTAGTTACCCCCCTCCCACCCACACACCCCACTCCTGCCTCCCCGGGGGACTGCCCCTTTCCCATATCAACGTGTTTTGGGTAAACTTTACGTCATCCTTGACTGTAGGCACATACGTGCTGCTTAGGCTGGGCTGAGAAAACCCAATTTCCCTTGCCTAAAATCTGATCCAGTGATAAGTAGGTGACCCTCATTCACCTACAAAAGAAGAATTGAGATTGTTATGAAGTGTTGGAAGAGAGTTTCAGCCTACTATTTTGATGGACACAAATTTACTGGAAGTGGGTGGAGCATGACTTTGAAATTATCAAAAGCTATTTCATAGAACTTGATGTGAAGACAACTCAGAGGAGAAATGAACAAAGAAATTAAGACAAACAGGGTGGTAGTGGTTTAGTTGAATCTCCAAGTCATCCGAAACAAAGCCATCTAAAGTTGAACTTTTCTGATGAACATTTCTTCTTTAAAAACATTAAACCATTTGAATGGCAATTTATATGCCTTAAACTATGTTCCTATATAAAGGAACATAGGAGGTACAAGATTATTCTCAAATATATTATTCTCAGTTCAACATGACTAAAAGGTGAATTTTTTTTTTTTTTTCAGTTAACCTAGTATTTTTCTAGACCGGGGGATATTTTAAGCGATTCCTCATTCTGTGCTAATTTATAATGAATCCAATGTGTCTTTGGACCAGTTTATTTACATAAATATCCTGGAATTTTTAGATTACGATAGATTAAAAGTATGACTCTTTTAGAGCATTTCTAGATTGATAAACTGTAGGGTCAAGCCCTACAGGGTCGTGGGGTGTCCCCTATCGCTGTGTTGAGGCACTGGATCTGAGGAATAAGGAGACAGGACACAGGAGGACAAAGAAAGTGCAGTTGGGCTCGGGGGGGCCAATGCCACTTAAGTGGAGACAGGCGACGCCTTGAACGTCCAGGAACATCTGTATTTATTGGGTATAGGTTAGGGGGCAGGGTAGTGAGTGAAGTCATTTAAGAACACTGATAGGGTCAAGACAGTCATGTGTGCGATGAGCAAAGGATCCACCCCCATTAGGTCACCGAGGCAAGGTGAGCTGTGCACAGTGAAGAGGGTGCAGTGTGCAACATCTCTTATCTAGGGGCAGGTTACTTCTAAGGAATTCTATAGGAGGATGCTTTGAGTCAGCACAGAAGCCAAAGAGCTGACAGGGTATACAGCCACCTGCTGGCAGCTTCCAGTGATTTCTATAGGAGGATGCTTTGAGTCAGTACATAGCAACAGAGCCTGACAGTGTTCACAGCCACCAAAGCGCGATTATGCCAGAGGGATTGCCTGCCAGAGGCCAGCTTTCCAGAAGAACTGGATGCAAGATACTGCAACTCCCTTACAGGAGGAGTGACTCTTGCTCCAAGTCTGCCATACAGCGGGTATCCTTACAATATAGAACGCTGCCGCCTGGGCCAGCCTGCCATGTAGCGCATGCCCTTTCAGGCAGGGGCACTACTGCTTGGGCCACAAATTCTTATCCTGGTATGGCTGTTTTTCCCTAGTACATACTCTGCACCATGTCTGCTCTTGACACTTCTCTGACTACAAACTAAGATATGATTTTATGTAAAAGGATTATATAGAAAGAAATAAATGAGCAGTAAATTATCCTTCAGGCACTAATTGCGCCGGGGGTCGCCTAGCTCTCCTTCCTCGGTACCCAGAAGGAGTGTTACCCACAATAAACATAGTATTTATTATTTCAGGCAAAGGCAGTAAATTTCAATCCTTGCTCTATAAAATGTCTCTTTTCTGTTTTCTTCAGAATGGCTGTTTTCTTCTGATTATGTTCTTGATTCTGCTCTTTCTCTTTTCAGTGTGGTGTACATTTTCTGCCTCTCTGCTTCAATGACAGGAATAGTATGTTAACTCCTATAGATTGCCTACCTCAACTTTGTTACAGGTAGAAACTGTGAAAAGCCCCTCCCTTGGAGTCAGAGGTCTAGATGCTAGTTAGATTCTGGTCTTTATTTAACTTTATATGAAAGAAAGAAGATGGAAATAAAATGGAGGTTACACTTTTGCTGTTCTCGCAGTTGGCAAGCAGGGTAGTGGAGATAGGAAGAGACAGTTACAAACAGTGGGAGCGGCCTAACTTTGCATTCAGTATCTAATCGTGAGTTCTGCATGTATGAAAAAGAGTTCTGACAGTGTCTTCAGTAGAAAGAGCAGCAGCTTCCCGACAGCTGAAATACAGTGGAGATATCTGGTATTTGATCCCTTAGTCCTTTCAACAAATTTATAAGCACTTGCCTCTCTGTATTAAATATCTTTCTGCTTGAAATACCTAAAACATTTTTTTATTTTCCACCTTCTTGTGTGAATGATATATGGAATCATAGTTTCTGTTTTTTTGGAGGGTAGGTTGGGAGATGAGAAAATATATTTTTGTTAAATGTGATCTAAAAAAAGATAAGCTGCCATATTGTGAAATTATTGACATTTTATTTTTCTTCTGAATTAAGCTTCCTTGCTTTTTGTCTGTAAATATATGTAAACTCTCTATGTTAATAGTCTAATTGTGAAGACTATAGGAATACCTCAGAGATATTGTGGGTTTGGTTTCAGATCATCACAACAAAGTGAATATCACAATAAAGCAAGTCACAATTTTTTTCTGGTTTCCTCAGTGCATATAAAGGTTATGTTTACACTATTTTTCTGTATTCTATTAAGTGCACAATAGCATTATGTCTAATATATATATATATATATATATATATATATATATCTTAATTTAGAAGTACTTTATTGCTAAAAATGATAAAATCACCTGAGCTTTCAGCGAGTCATCGTCTTTTTGCTGGTAAAATGTCTTGTTTCAGGCCAGGCGCGGTGGCTCAAGCCTGTAATCCCAGCACTGTGGGAGGCCGACGCGGGTGGATCACGAGGTCAAGAGATCGAGACCATCTTGGTCAACATGGTGAAACCCCGTCTCTACTAAAACTACAAAAAATTAGCTGGGCATGGTGGCACGTGCCTGTAATCCCAGCTACTCAGGAGGCTGAGGCAGGAGAATTGCCTGAACCCAGGAGGCGGAGGTTGCGGTGGGCCGAGATCGCGCCATTGCACTCCAGCCTGGGTAACAAGAGCGAAACTCCGTTTCAATAAAATAAAAAAAAAAAAAAAAAAAAAAAAAGGTCTTGTTTCAATGTTGATGGCTGCTGACTGATGAAGGTTGTGGTTGCTGAAGGCTGAGGTAGCCATGGCAATTTCTTGAAATGAGAAAACAGTGCTTTCTCGGTATCATGTGATGCTGTTTGATGGCATTTTATCCACAAAACTTCTAAAATTGGAGTCAATCCTCTCAAACCCCGTTGCTCCTTTCTCAACTATATTTAGGTATTTTCATAAATCCTTTGTTGTTATTTCAATAATGTTCACATTATACTCACTAGTAGTAGTTTCCATCTCAAGAAACCATTTTATTTGCTCATCCACAAGCAGCTGCTCCTCAGGTGTTAAGGTTTAATATAAGATTGCAGCAATTCGGTCATATCCTCAGGCTCCACTTGTAGTTCTCTTGCTATTTCACATTTGCAATGACTTTCTTCACTAAAATCTTGAACCTCTCAAAGTCATCCATGAAAGCTGGAATTAACTTCTTCCAAACTTCTGTTAATGTTATTTTCATCTCCTCCCACGAATCATGGATTTTCTTAATGGCATCTAGAATGGTAAATGTTTTTCCAGGTAGTTTTTACTTAAAACTACCTGGAAATTTTTTTTTTTTTTTACTTAAAATTTATTTACTTAAAAACATTTAGTCCATTAGAGGAATCACTGTCTGTGCAGCTATAGGCTTACGAAATATATTTCTTAATTCATAAGACTTGAAAGTCAAAATTTTTCTTTGATCCGTGGACTGCAGAATGTCGTGGTAGCAGGCATCAGAGCAAAATTAAAGTCCCTGTACATCTTCATCAGAGCTCTTGGGTGATCAGTTACATTGTCAGTGAGCAGTAATCTTTTTTTCTGAGCAGCAGTTCTCAAAAGTAAATTTAAAATATTTAGTAAACTATGCTCTAAAAAGATGTGCTATCATATAGGCTTTGTTGTTCCATTTATAGAGCACAGGCAGAGTAGATTTAGTATACTTCTTCAGGGTCCTAGGCTTCTTAAAATTTTAAATGGGCATTGGCTTTAATTTCAAGTCACCAGCAGCATTAGCCTTTAATGTATTCACCTGTCCTTTGGAGCTTTCTTCTCTCTAGCTACTAAAGTCCTAGATGCCATCACCTTCCAGTATAAGGGTGTTTCAACTGCATTGGAAATCTATTATTCAGTGTAGCCTCCTTCATCAATTAGCTACATCTTCTGGATGACTCACTATACTGTCTACGTCAGCACTTGCGGCTTCACCTTGGACTTTTAGGTTGTGGAGATGGCTTCCTTCCTTAAACCTCATGAACCAACCGCTGCTAGCTCCAAAATTTCTTCTGCAGCTTCCTCACCCGTCTCACCCTTCATGAAATTGAAGACAGTTAGGACTTTGGTCTGGATCAGGTTTGGCTTTAAAGAAATATTGCAGCTGGTTTGAGTATCTGTTTAGACCACTCAAACTTTCTCCATATCAGCAACAAGGCTGTTTCATTTTCTTATCATTTTTGTGTTCATTGAAGTCGCACTTTTAGTTTCCTTCAGGAGCCTTTCCCTTTGCATTCACAACTTGACTAACCATTTGACACGAGAGGCCTAGCTTTTGGCGTATCTCAAATTTTGACATGTCTTCTTCACTAAGCTTAATCATGTCTAGCTTTGGTTGAAAGTGAGAGATGTGCAGCTCCTCCTTTCACTTGAACACTTAGAAGCTATTGGGGGGTTTTATTAATTGATGTATTTTTAGCATTGTTGTGTCCCAGGAAATAGGGAAGCCTAAGGAGAGAAGTCTCAGGAAATAGGGAAGCACTTATTCAGTGAGAAGTCAGAACACACACAACATTTATTAAGTTTTCCATCATTTATTAGTGCAATTTATGATGCCCTCAATTACAATAGTGACATTAAAGATCCTGAGAATAGATGTGATGTAATAATAATGAAAAAGTTTGGTATATTGCAAGGATTACCAAAATGTGACACAGAGATGTAAAGTGAGCACATGCTGTTGGAACAATGGTGCTGACAGACTTGCTCAAGACAACGTTGCCGTAAACCTTCAATTTGCAGAAAACACATCTGTGAAGTGCAATAAAATTATGCATGCTTCTATATCTATCTGGGACTATTATAATAGTGTATTAATATTATAATAAAACAATAAATGGCTTTATTTTCTATGCAAAATTTGGAATCATTTATAGAGATATAGTCTCAATGGTAAGCAATATTATTACTGGAATTCAATCAGAGCAGTTATCCTACCTATTATTATTTATTTGACCTATATCTTCCAATGCATAAAATTGTGTGACCACAAGCATGCTATAGAGGGCTGAATGATGACTCTCCAAAACACATCCACTTCCTAATCTCTGGAATTTATTAATGTTACCCATGTGTCAAAAGAAACTTTGCAGATGTCATTAAGGTCAGGATCTTAAAATGGGGGAATGTTCCTTGCATTAGTTTGCTAAGGCTTCTGTAACAAAGTACCACAAATGGTGTGGCTTAAACAACAGAAATTATTGTCCCACAGTTATGGAGGTTAGAGATCTGAGATCAAGATGTCAACTGGGTCGATCCCTTCTGAGTGCTGTGAGGGAGAATCTGCTCCATGCCTCTCCCTTAGCTTCCAGGTGGTTTTCTGGCAAACCTTGGCATTCCTTGACATATAGAAGCAGCACCTAGTTGTTGCCTTTATTTCAAATGGTGTTCCCCCAGGTACGTGTTCTTTGTGTACACATTTCCCATTTTATAAGGACATCAGTCATATTAGATTAGGGCCCAACCTAACAATTTCATCTCAATGAACTAAACATGCAACAAACAACTCTTTCCATATAAAGTCACATTCTGTGCTATTTGGAGATTGGACTTCAAAATATGAATTTTGGGGAGATAAAAA
This sequence comes from Sapajus apella, assembly GCF_009761245.1. NCBI lineage: Eukaryota > Metazoa > Chordata > Mammalia > Primates > Cebidae > Sapajus > Sapajus apella. The sequence continues at coordinate 21,072,155 of NW_022436944.1, read as the reverse complement.
TTCAAGCCTAACATTTCTGGACAGTCCTGGTGAGCCACAAATATAATAAGGGTTCTTCTGAGAGGAGAGCAACAAGGTCAGATACAATGGGTGATGTGATGATAGAAGCAAGAAATTGGAGTGCTTTGATAAAGAAGTTATGGCACCAAGGAATGTAGACTTCCAGAAGCTAGATGAGGCAAGGAAAGCGATGATCTCCTAGAGCCTCCAGAAAGAAATGCAGCTTTGTCAACACAAACTTCAACAAAAACTTTTGCACAGTAAAAGTAATTTCAGATTTCTGACCTCGGGAACTGTAAGAGAAAATATTTGTGTTGTTTTGAGCCATTAAATTTGTTATAGTAGCAAAAAAACTACTATGATCAGTTAAATTTTTGAATTATTTTATCGATAGTTTATAATCTGAAAATGTATTTTAATTCGTTGAATGTGTAGACATTAATGTAGCCACCTTACTGGACCCCCGGGCTATATATCTAATATATTATATTCTTCTCAGAATAAATTCCTATATTTTCAATATGATTTACGCCTATCAATTTACCCCGACTACAAATCTGTTACTCTAATATGAATTTGCTTGTTTTATAGGTATTTGAAGGCTTTTACTATTTAAAATCCTATGTATCTTGAATTGTATGTCTGTCTTTGATATTGTAAATGTATTTCATGAAATAAATTGCCCTTTGATTAGAACTTTATGTTGTTTATACAGAAACACATGAAATTATTTATGTCAATTCTGTTATTTAAAATATGTATTTTAAAATTTAGAGCTTAGAAGTATAAATAAATAGGAATATTTATTCAAGGATCCTGATAAATAGATTAGTTTTATCTATTTTATTTTTATACTTACAAAGTATGAGTTGCAGGAAACTTACTGATCACATGGTTTGTAGTTAGCTGTGAAAATTAAATACAGAAATCTTTACTTTTTAATATTTTCTTCATAAATGCCATTCCATTTTATTATAATTGATAGCACTATCTTCCTGTGTCTTTTATAATATGATTTACTCTAATAAAATATATATAAGAACTTTTGCTTTTCCGTATTTTTTTTTTTTTTAATTGAGATGGAATCTCACTCTGTTGCCTGGAGTGCAGTAGCGCCATCTCGGCTCACTGCAATCTCCACCTCCGGGGCTCATGCAATTCTCCTACCTCGGCCTCCCAAACAGCTGGGACTACAGGTGTACATCACCATGCCTGGCTAATTTTTTTGTATTTTCAGTGGAGATGAGGTTTCACCATGTTGGTCAGGCTGGTCTCGAACTTCTGACCTCAAGTGATCCACCTGCCTCGGCCTCCCAAGTGCTGGCATGAGCCACCACACCTGGCCACATATTTTATTTTTTAAACGTCATTTTATTTTCTATCTGATAAAACCATCTTTCTTTAATAACTCTTCAAATTGCTTTATTATAGCAAAAATAAAGTAGTGTAAAGACTGTGGTTGGGTTCTAGTGTTAAATAGATCAGAATTCAATCCCTAGTTCAAACACTTATTAGCTGTATGACTCCTAGAAAGTTAACATGTCTGTGTTTCTGTTATTCTATCTATAAAATAGAGAGAATGATAATATTTGCCTAATACAGTTGCTGTGATGTTTAAAATGCTTGCTATTTTTAAGATTTAGAATGCCTGGAACCTTCATTCAAATATAATAGGATCTAAAGAAACTGCAGACAATATTGCTACTGTTAGAATCATTCCACATGACACATATATCTTTTTGATGTTTATCAGCAAGTTCTGTTTCTCTTATATAATGCTCAAGGTTTCAACTTCTGTTCATTCCATTCTTTAGAGATTTATTGAATAATCTAGAAAAGAACCTTGCGTAATTTTATCATAGCCCCACTGTGCACTTGAACTGGGAAAGATTAAGGGTAGGAATAGCTCAGAGATATGAATCAGAAAAAAAATAAGATGACATATTATCAAATCATATGTGAATTTATATTAAATATACATGGACTAACCACTTTATATTAGTCCATTCTTGCATTGCTACAGACAAACATCAGAGACTGGGTAATTTCTGAGCTTAAAGTATAATACACACAAAAAAAGAACTAAAATGATAGCCTGGACAATAACAAATGCTGGCAAGGATGTGGAGAAATGGGAACCTTGTACACTGTTTGTGAGAAAGTAAATTAGTACAACAGCAGCAACGAAAGAGGAACAATTGCCTCCAGGTTCTGCAGGCTGTACGGAAAGTATGGCAGCTGCTGCTTCTGGGGAAACTTCATGAAGCTTATATTCATCGAGGAAGGCAAAGTGAGAGCAGGTCATCGTACATGGTGGGAGCAGGAACAAGAAGGTGGGGTGCTACACACTTTTAAACAACCAAATCTTGCAATAACTTACTCACTATCCCGAGGACAGTATCAAGGGGATGGTGCTAAGCCATTCATGAGAAACCACCCCCATTATCGAATCACCTCCCAACAGGCCCAACCTCCAGCATTAAGGTTTACAATGAAAATGAGATTTCAGTGTGGACACAGATCCAACCCATATCACACTTCAATTTAAGAACAAAGATGCTAGCACAATTACAAATGCACAACTAAATGTTGATTATACAGCGCATTTTCAATTTTAGGATGAAATAATGTTATATGAATGAAATTATATAGTTTGTATTCATGTATTGTTGGACTTTCATTTAGTGTAATTATTTTTAATTTTTTTCATATTGTATGTATCATTAATCTATTTTTATTGTTGAGAAGCATTTTACTGACTTGGCATATTGAATTACTTGTATCCATTTATTGATGGATATTGATATGTTGATAGGCACTTGGGTTGTTTCTACTTTATGGCTATTAATAAATAAGACTGCTGAGAACATATATGTACAAATCTTTGAGTGCGCTCAAGCTTTCATTTATCTAGAAATATCCAGGAGTGAAATAATTGAGTCATATGCTTGGTCTACCTTTAACTTTTTGAAGAAAGTGCCAAACTGATTTCTAAAGGGACTGTATCATTTTACATTCCTACTAGCAGTGCATGGAGGTTCTGAATATCTGCACCAACACTATATTTTAATTCTAGTTGTTCCAATAACTATGTAAAGGTATCTGATTGTAGTTCAAATTTGTACTTCCTTAAGGATTAATGATGTTGGCTACCTTTTCATACACTTATTTTCACTCAGTGTATCATCTCTGTTGAGGTGTCTATTCATATCTTTTGCCCATAGTATCAGCATCACTGACTTCATATAATAACTTGGAAAGTATTCTATCTTATTCAATTTTCTGGAATATTATCTCTAATATTGTTATTATTTTTCCTTGAATGCTTGGTATAACTTACCAGTAAAGCCATCGAGGCATAGAGTTTCTTTTGTGAGAATGTGTTTTTAACAACAACGCATAATTAATATATATGGACAGCTGTTGTTATCTATTTCTTTTTGAGTAAGCATTGGTGCTTTCCGTCTTTCTGAGAATGTAACCATTTCATTTCCACTATCAAATCTATTGACATATTTTTTCATAATGTTTTCATAAGCTGGGAAGATGCTTCAGAGCTGTCCTGAGTAGAAAATTATCTTTTAAATATCTGTAGAATTCTTGATATTGGAAAATTTTGTCCTCATTCCTTTTCCCAATGAATCTGACTAGAGGCTGATTAATTTTATTTGTATTATCAAAAGAACCATATTTTAAGTGTACTAAATTTTCTCTATCAGTTTTTGTTTTCTTTTTATTGTTTATGGTCTTGTAATTATTATTTCCTCTGTTGACTTTGCATTTTATTTCATCTTCTTTTTTTACTTTGTTAAGGTAGATTCTGAGGTCCTTGATTTGAGATTTTTTAGTATGATAAATTTTCATCTAAATATTGTTGTATAACTGGGATTTCATTTTATATGAGATTTTATATGAAATCTCATATAAAATCTCATTTTCACTGTAAACCTCAATGCTGGAGGTTGGGTCTGTTGGGAGGTGATTCGATAATGGGGGTAGTTTCCCATGAATGGCTTAGCACCATCCCCTTGATACTGTCCTCCGGATAGTAAGTTATCGCAAACCTTTTTGATCATAATGTATAATCCTTTTTATAATTACTGAATTTGTTTTGCTAATGTTTTATTAAGAATTTTTGAATCCGTGCTCATGAGGAATATTTATTGTTTCTTTGCAATGTCTTTTATTTTACTAACAAGTTAATAACAGTCTTAAAATGAGTTGGGAAATATCTCCTCCTCTTCTGTTTTCTGAAAATTTTTGTGTACAATTGATATTATTTATTTCATTAATGCTTGATAGAATTCAAAATGCAACCTTCAGTGCATGAAATTGTCATTGTGGGAAGATTTTTTAACTAGGCCCTCAATTTCATTAACTGGTACAGAGTTATTCAGTTTATCTATGTCTTCTTGTATGAGCTTTGTTAGTTTGCGGCTTTTAATTAATTTGTATAAAGCTATGAATAATATTCTCACATTTTCCTCTAATAACTATAGAATTTAATGTTTTTCCCTTTTGATTCCTGACAATGATATTTTTTTCTTCTTTTTCCCTTGGTCAGCCTGGCCAGATATTAATCAATTTTATTGATCACTTCAGTGAGCCAGCTTCAGATTTTAATGAGTTTTCTCAATTTTTCTACTGGTTTTGAATTTCACGGATTTTTGCTGGTATCTACATGATTTCCTGTCTTTCTCTTGGCTTTGAGCTTAATTCACCCTTTCTTAGCTGTTGTTGGTGGATGCTGAATTACCTGATTTGAACCTTTTTTAATTTGCTAACATGATTTCTCTGAATTTTCCTCTAAGCCTAGTTTGTGAGAGTCCCCTGCCCTTCCCCAGTGACAACACTACACATCTGCTTTATATCTGTGCAGTGCAGGATTCTGTGCCCATCTCTGGGGCAGGTGGCTTCTGCTTTTACTGCTCTTTCAGCGGCAGTATGCCTTTGTCTGGGACTGGTGGCCGGAGGGATTGTTGTTACTGTAGTCAACACGTTTGGCAGATGAGTATTCCCGTTTCTCATGTAAATACAGTCAGCTTTTGCTTTTAAGACTCCTTTAGCAGCAGTTTACCCTTACCTAAAGGGGGATGAGAGTGTTTTCTTTACTTCCCCAAGGGGCAGACAACTTTTGTTTTTACCCCTCCCACAGAGGTAGTGGGTCTTTTACTGAACCCTGGTTGGAAGAGTGTTTCCTTCCTCTCTCTATACAGCTAAAGGCTTTTGCTTCCTAAGACAGTAGGTTCTAGGAAGTAGATGGTGTTTCATGCCTTTGTCCTAAAAAAGGAGGACTTTTAAAGTCTCCTGCTGTGCCCCCATGAACACATGGTGGAGAGCTACAGAAAAGTGATTTGAATGAGTGCAAAGTACACTTTGATCTGGGGCTCCCAGAGATTCTAAAATGTTTCCAACTTTAGCTATATGTATGTGTTATATCATTACCCTTTCTTTTTACTGGCAAATGGTGACCATTCCTTTTTCCAGTGCTCTATGTATGGCAAAACAGTTTGTGTCCTGTATCTCCTCAGGAAAGTTTATAATCCTCTGGCATTCAGTTTACCTGGGTGCCTTTTGATTTTGGCTCTCTTATTGGCTAAAGATCAGTTATAATTTTGGAGATTATCTGGATTTAACTGTTCATAAGGGAGTAATAGTCTCTTTCCTATGTTCATTTATGTATAATCTTGATAAAAGAATCTGGAAATAAATTTAAAGAAATAAAATATGGCCAGGCTTGCTGGCTCATGCCTGTAATTCCAACACTTTGGAAGGCTGAGGTGGGTGGATCGATTGGGGTCAGGAGTTTGAGAACCGCCTGGGCAACATGGCGAAACCCTGTCTCTACAAAGTAGCCTGGGATTACACCTGTAATCCCAGCTGCCTGGGAGGCTGAGGTGGACGGGTCGCTTGAACCCGGGAGACAAAGTTTGCAGTGAACTGAGACGGTGTCGCTACACTCCAGCCTGGGTGACAGAGGGAGACTCAGAAAAAAAAAAAAAAAAAGTATAAAATATAAGCTAATGTCTTTCCTGAAAAGGGATGCAATGATTCAAAGCAAAATATTATCAAAATTATGAAACAGTGTATAAAAAGATAAAACTACAGAAATGACTTATTCCAGGAATTTTTTTAGAGATAGGGCTTGCTATGTTAATCCGGGCTAATCTTAAACTACTGTCCTCAAGCAATATGCCCACCTTAGCCTCCTGAGTCACTGGGATTATAACTTGAACCATCACACCAGGCAAGATTGGTTTAATGTTTAAAACCATCTAGTTTATCCCCCAATAATAGCAAAATAAATTCTGTAATATTTTAAGTAGATCCAGACATAGCTTTAGTAAAATGCAACACCTATTTATGATACAAAAATTATTTCTGAATAAGCTTTAAATTACTCTCAATTAAAGTCATCTACATAAATATAGTAATTAGCATACTAATTGGTTGTAAATATTAAAAATTCTCCCTTGGAGACTAGGAATTGGGCAGAGGCACTAATTCCTTCTGTGTCTATTTGACATTGCCCTGGATAGCAAGGCCTATGCAATAAGGCAAGAAGAAAGATGCAAAGCTTAGAAGCAATAAAACTGTTATTCACACAAACCTGATTTGTACAATACAAAGATCCTAAAATACATAAATATAAACTAAACTGTAACATTTTTTTTTTTTTTTTTTTTTGAGATGGAGTTTCACTCATGTTACCCAGGCTGGAGTGCAATGGCGGGATCTCGGCTCACCGCAACCTCCGCCTCCTGGGTTCAGGCAATTCTCCTGCCTCAGCCTCCTGAGTAGCTGGGATTACAGGCACGCACCACCATGCCCAGCTAATGTTTTTTGTATTTTTAGTAGAGACGGGGTTTCACCATGTTGACCAGGATGGTCTCGATCTCTTGACCTCGTGATCCACCCTCCTCGGCCTCCCAAAGTGCTGGGATTACAGGCTTGAGCCACGTAACATTTAATAGTAAGTTTAGCAAGGAAATTAAACAGTTTAAACCAAATTAAAATGTAGAATTCTAAAAACTGATACATGTACAATAGCATAGAAATCAGCATAGGGATAAATTTAAGATTTTTCAGAGAAATTAAAGAACATCTAAAAATAATAGATGGATATGCATAATGTGAATAAATTGGAAAACTCAATAATTTTCCCCAAGTTATTCTATAGACCTTGCATCTAAAGCAAAGTGGTCATAAAGTTGTGTGCTTATAATAATAAATTATTAGTAATATTAATACTAGGAAAATAATAATTATGTGGCAACAATAAAAGCCTGGGCCTTCCATATAAACATGTCATATAGTCATGGCAAATAATAAATTTTACAAATGGGTTTATGAAAATCAATAAGATGAAAAATGTTTTTTTAAAAACATTAATAGAAAAAGGCATCTTAAAAAATGAATTATAGACAAATAATGAAGATAAAATAACAAATCTTACATTTAATTGAAAAGCATGCAAAATAAAAGATTCAGACAAAAATCAGTTTTCTTTTGACAGATATGCCAAAATTTTATAGTATCTAGTACGTAAGTATATAGATAATCACTCCCATAAACTATTGGTGAAATTTGAAGAAAGTGAACTTAAATCTTGAGAGTTATGGGACAGTGTCTTTCATTACTTAAAAGATATGAAAAGTACCCTTTCACCTAGAAATTTTATTAGAATATGCTATCCTAAAACTTAGAAACAATGTTGAACAATTTGTGATGTATCCATTTTTAAAATAAAATCTTTAAGTAGAGGAGAGAGAAGACATAGAATTCCATTACAAGTTATATTCTCAAAGCCAAAGTCAGTATTATGGTAAAATGTGAATTTCCCACTAAAATTGGAACAAGGTAGGAATGCACCAATTTAACAAAATTATGAGCACATAGATGTGTATATATGGAATAATCTTTAGGATACATTGGTATGTGTTAGTGTCACACAAGGAGTAATATAAGTTTTGAGGCAATACGTTGAGAGAGATTTTTTAAAAAATTCACATTTTAATAGTGAATAATAAATAATTAGGAGACAGCCTATCTTACTAAAAAGAGCGGCTTCACTAGTGGATATTTGAGGAGTTAGAGAAGATACAAAACGGCTATTATGGAGAATGGAGAAGAGTGTTGAGTAGGAAAACACAGAAGAATATCTAAATACCATTTGTGTTTATGTTTATTCAACAAATATTTACTGAGTACTTACCGTGCCAGATACACAATACATGGCTGAGTGAAGAGCACAAAGTTCCTCTCTTTATGGAGCTTCCATGGATAAAATGTAATTATAATGTTAACTCTCACTGGATTTTAGAGATAGGACCATTCTCGCCATGCTGTTATTAAATCATTAGGCACTCTTACAAAGAAATGTTAGTCACCAGGGAAATGTCATCTGCCCAAGAGTCATCTGCAGGACTCCTCAAAAAGATAACCTTTGAGAATACATTGTGCATTGATGGTCATTCAATTTTTCCAGGTTCAGAATCCAGTATATCACAACACCTCAAGATCAGACTCTCTCAATGGCAGATTATTACTAACTGGTCTGCCAACACAAATGTCTACTATCATCCTGCAGATTATAAATTTAAAATGGAGAGCAGCTTTCCCAGTGGTTTGAATCCTCACGGCCCCGGGCGGCCCGCAGGCGGAGGTGCTGGAGGACGTGTTGCGGGAGGAGCGCGGGCCGCCGCCCAGCTGGCCGCCACCTGCGGCTCAGACGGCTGCCCTCGGGCCGCTGCGCTTCCACCGAAGACCGCCAGCCGGCGCTGGAGCGGCCGCGCGTGGCCAACGCTAAGCAGCGCGAGAGGATAAAAAGTCTCAACCGTGGTGTTGCCAAATTGAAGGTACTTGTGCCATTTCCTCCCCAAAGCAGGAAGCCCAGCAAAGCTGATATCCTTAAAGGCGCAACTGAATATACACAGGTTCTCAGTCATGTTTTGGAAGAAGCCGAAGACTCGGAGAAACAAGACGCAGATGAGCAGAGCTATAGAAACAGCACTACTGAACCACATATATCCTCCGCTAGAGAGCTATCGAGAAACATCATCCAAGGTATCGGCTGTGCTTTCAGCTTGAAGAATGAAGAGGAAGAGCCTTGGGCAGATGGTGGCAGTGGTAAGCCGGCACATTCTTGTCGCCAGAGAGTTGTCTACAACTGGAGTTATGTCCCCAACCAGAAGTCTGGATAGATTCCCAGAAGTAGAACTGCTGAGTCACAGACTTCCACAGTATGAAAAATGAAAAGGCCCAGGGTTACCTTCTAGAGACAAATAAATGCAGTCTTGGGGGAAAAAAAAAAGTGTTTCTTTTGATTAAGAAGTTTCTCTTTGCATTCAAAACTTCTTAGAAGGTCAAATAAGTCATAGGTCTATTGGATGAATATTAAACTAGCAATGGAATTATATATATGGATTCCTTATAGACAGTGTAAATTGCATGATGCACATAGGGCATATAGAGTCATTTTTGCCAAATAAATCTGAAACACTTGGAAGTTTTTGGTAAAATGTCTTTGTATTCATAGTTATTTAAAGGAAAATGTCTAGAAATCAAATTTAGTGTCCCAATGAATCCTCTCTCTGTTACAGTGCTAAGACGTTTTATAGCTGCACAACAAACTACGCCCAGACATAGCAGATTAAAACAATAAATATTTACTCTCACATAGTTTCAGAGGGTTCAGAATCTGAGTTTGGTTTTGCTGGATTGTTCTGACTTAGGATCTCATGAATCAAGCTATCAGCCAGGGCTGCAATCAATGAATTCTTGAATTGGGGCTAGAGGATTTACTTCTAAGCTTACTTACATGGCTGATACAAGAAGTTCCTCACCACACAGACACAACCATCCCTCTCATAGGGTCCGTTATGGCATGACTTCCCCTAGATCCAAGGTGCAGAGTGAGAAGGAGTAGCCAAGACAGAAATCACAGTCTTTTATGACCCAATATTTTTATTTTCTCTTTGGTTCTAGATTAATCTGACTTTGATATATTCTCCCTTATGTGATGTTACAGCTCTCATTAGATTAGTGTAAAATCATATTGTTGCCCCAAGAGCACTTCTGCTTCTTTGAGAATAGTGTGTGTTGTTCTTAAAGTTTAATTATTGGATGAAAATCTTATATCAAGGTTTTTGGGGGCCAAAATTTTTGTTACCCAGTTATGAAAATGTAGTCATATATGTGCTTTACTGAATCTCAAAAGATCCTAATCAATATGTCACATTTTGATTCAGCCATCTTCTTCACTCTAGCTATTTATTATGACTACTTGACACTAGTGATGAGTGTTAAGCATTTTTTGTTCAATTGCCTTTTTTTGTGAGGAAAAAATGTAATAGGGAAAGTAGTAATTTTAAACCTGCCTTTGAATCCTTATGTAATATCTAGAAATATGCTATTTTAAATTGACTTTAGGATGAAAGCCACATGACATAAAAATATCATATAAAAGTTTAGTTTTTATATATTTTTTGTGGATATATACACATACATACAAATATGTATAACCTTAAAATAATTTATTCCCATATTATGTGGTACATTGAAGGTTTATTACTAGAGTAATGATATTCTGTTCACTTTACATTGAAGAGCATTATTCACAAATATTAAGAGCAATGTGATACTTTGACAAAGCACCCTTTAAAGATATGCTGGTAAACCTTAATTTTTTAATAGAGGCTTATGAAGAATGGAAGAAAAAAATCCCCTTAGAAAGTAAATGAGCTAAATATTGAAATGAACCCAAACATAAACAGTGATTTATTTTTAAAAATATTACCTTTCATTAAAATTGAATAAATTATTCATGTGACCACAATATGACAAAATTGTTTTCCATTAATTTTCTAGCAATAATTTTATATTTCTTGCTGCATCAAATATAAATGCCAGAATAAATAATATGTGAACACTTTATGTGGTAGTCAATACTTCAGTTTCTTAGAAATCTTTATTGCTTAATTATATATACACACACATGTGTATATACAAAACTCTCTACATACACACATATATACACACAGACATACACACACACACACACACACACACACACATATACACACAAATATATATATACACACATATGTAGTTTTGCTTGGCATAACGTTTCAGCCAAAACCAGATTGCACAGAAGAGTAGTCTCATAAGATTATAATGAAGCATATATGGAAACTTGATATATGACACATGATCAAATATGGAAAATGATTGAAATTCAGTAATAATGAAGAAGCATAGAGTGTAAGTGCACTATGTTCACACAACGATAAAACTGCCTAATGACACATTTCTCAGAACATACTCCCATCACCAAGTGATACATGACTATATTTCTCATGTTATGGTTGAAGTATATTCAGTTTCTAAGATCATGAGAAATTAAAAAATAGAAGAAAAGTAGCCCTCAAAATTTAAGGAATGCATAATATTTTGCATGATGATAGGTTCATTTGGGAATATCAAGTTTTTAACCACATCTTTTGGGAATCATATCTGCCAGAAAGTGAGGCTTTTAGAAGGGGAGTAGGAAATGCCTATGAATCCTCTCTGGTCACAGCCAGAAATTACCACAGGATTCTCCTAAATTTATTTTTAATTTTTCTAAAATAAGATAATTAGTTTCCTTAAAATGACTTCAGCAACATAGTAATTGCTTCAAATCAGATAAAAATGCTTTTTAAAATAGTTTCAAAATATGACTTGTTACTGACAAAATCATGAATATATAGAGTAGTTTTTTCTTGCATAATGACATATTCTTGCATTTTTGCTAATTAATAATGACATTTTAACAGGCAGGGTATTTAGGACTGTGTTTGCCTTCCTACTTAGAAGCCAGTTTTAAATTAGCTGTATATACATTACTCTGAATATTTAAATTCTCTCTACCATATTGACATTCTGTGAAAAGGTAGGAATTAAATAGACTTAAGTCATATTGGGGCTGCAATTTCCAAAGTCATAATAAAATGAGAGAATATTTATTATCAACTCTATTGCAAGATGAATATGTAGACTTCAAAAGGAATATCTGTAATTTTTCCCTATGTCAGTATTGGTTCATATGTGGGAAAATTCTGATTGTATTAAAATGTTTGTTCCAGTCAAAATCAAAAGGTGTATTATATCAGCACCCTTTCTCTCTCTGCTCACTACAAGCAAGCCCTAACCATAAATTGGGTGATACAATCAACAAGAGAGAGTTTAATAGTTAATTATTAATATAGTAAAAATATGCCTGCCCAACTGATATCACAAAAAATGATGAAGTCTATATATGTATACCCATCTCATTAGGCTCACTGTGAAAGTCCTATAGACTCTATAGACACTGGAAGAATTGCTAATATAAAGGGTATGAGCATATTCAGTTCTGCCAGTTATCACTCAATTGCTCTAAAAAATTGTACCAATTTACGCTCTCACCAGCAATATAGGACTTGTCATTTTCCTATATCTTTGCAAAAGTTTGATATTTGACTTTTCAATCCTTGTCAATCTGATGAATGTATAATGGTATTGAACTGTTGTGTTTGTATTTCCCGATTACACATCAGGCTGAACATCTTTTTTTTTTTTATTGGCTACTTTGGACATGTTCCATATCCCTTGCTAATTTTTAATTAGGATATTTGTCTTTTTCTTATTGATTTTGGATAATTCTCTATGAAGTAAACTTCAATGCAAATTACATTAACTGAGTTAAAAGAACATTGAAGATTGGGAAAACCTTTATGAGAAAAATATTCTCCTTTTTCACATCAGCAGATGTTGTTAGTTGAAAACCTCATCTCCACTACCTGTAGAGACAGTGAAACATTATCTATTGTCTCCTCATTATTCATTCTCTCTTTCTTATCAGCAGAACCTGATTTAAATGGAGGTGGAAATGTACTCCTCTACAAAGCTCTACTCCTTGGCTGTCTTTGTGTAGGCGATAATGATACACAATGCTGCCCCATAGAATACAAGTATGAGTTGCTGTTTAGAAATTATGGAAAGACTCCCTAAGTGGAGTCAGACTTAACCGGAATGTATATTTGACCTTCCTTCCTTCTAACTCTTCCTGCCTGGAGCATGGCCTCTGTGATCAGGTATGGTGACCATGAGAGTGAAAGCCACTCTCTGAGGCTAACGGTGAAGAAAATGCAAGAAGACTGGAGTACTGAAGGCATTGTAGAGTGGCTGTAATGGTCCTGAACTGTCAACTTCAAAATCTTTACTCAAGTAAACTGATGATAGATTCAGTGACAAGCAACACCCCAGGATTATCAGAGATGGGAATTTCACAGAAAACAAACAGGTAAAAATGTTTGCTTTTATGAAACTTAGGTTCTAGTTTTGAGAGACAGACTGTAAATACACCTCTGAATAAAGAAATAATATAGGGAAGGGTAAGTTAAATAAAGAAAAACTAGGCAAAATAAGAGGGCTGTCAGTTCAAAGTGCCTGGGGGTTGGCAGAGAGGTGATGTCTTCTTACACAAACTTGTCAGTAAGGCTTCTTTAATAAGGGGATGCCCAAGCCCCTGCATAAAGTGAGGAAATAACCCAGAGCACTCATGTGAAGGGTTACAAGTGGAGTAGTTATCAAAGGTAAAGGCCTCTAGGGAGACTGACAAGTGAAGGAGGTGTAAAGGTGTGAGGTTGAGTGGGGAGAGAACAGGTGGAGACCAAGCTTGGGGTCCACACTATGTTGGTCCTGATAAGGAACTTTGATTCTTATGAGGGCTAGATAAGATACAAATGACATATAAAGTGTCTGGCAAATAGCTTGGCTCTTACGTGGAAAAGTAAACATTCTATACAGATTGAATGCCAATACTCTTTGAGTTACTTGGAGGCCAGAGAATTTGCAGTGCAGCGGTGTGTGAATTAAAGAAGGGGTCCCTTTTCGGTATATGAATTTGTAGCAGTGTATCTCCCTGTCGCCTCTCCTCTGGGCAGGCACCACACTGAGCCCATGGCTTGATGTACAGATCATGGCCATGGCTTTGCTTCTATCCTTGGCTTAGGTAACTCTGGTTAGTGCACAATGAGCATATTTACACATAATGGCCCTGACAGACAACACCTTACTCATCTTATTTCGAGCTCTGAATATAACCTGCAGTTCTAAAATCATGAACATAGAACATGTTTATAGATGTCTCAAATTATTATGCAGTCTAGTCATTTGAACATTCCATCAACAAGATATCATCATTGTTGTCCTTACTGTTTACAGAAATATTTTAAGCAAGGTCATAAAAACATTAGCAAAGTCTTGTATAATTTTTTCATTCAAGTTTTTTCTCTAAAGAATTGTGAATGAGGTTTTTAATACATCTTTGTCTGTGAAATAATAGATAGGGGTTAACTAGGTGACATAGCATACTTGCTTTCCTCTCCTTTCTAACTTTAGGTAGTGGATGACTTTCTTTCTCCTACATGAGGAAGTCATTATCACACACTGCTAATAGTTCCACTAACCCCTTCTTGAAACATCATTTAAATTTTAATGCCACTTTTGTATTATACGAGCATTTTAAACTCAAGGGTAATATAGGGATTGTAAATTCCCAGGATGTGAGGTTCTTCCTTTTACCATGATTAATGCTTTTGGCAGGAGGATGGAATAAAGAATATTGTACATGCCAGAATTTTATAGTCACTCAGTGTACCCTGGGGGGTGGAAGTTGCAAGAAAGCTCATATTCCTGCCCTCTTTGTATGTACATCTAGTTTTTTTTTGAAAAAAAAAAAAAAAAAAAAAAAAAAAAAAAGTTCAATAGGTCCATGAAGAGATTACTGAGTCTGCTAGGTCCTGCTGGTGTATACCTGCTGAGACAGGGTGGAGGGTCACACAGTTATCCTCACCATGCTCCAAGGAGGAAGCCTGCTGTGGCTAAAGTATGTGTTCTCATTAAATATGTATTGTAAAGTACCTCGGTTGATAGTGTTAAACTCCTACCGTTAAAAAGTTGCTTGTAATCAATGCAGCTAAGTTAATGTTTCCATAGGAATCTTAGTGTTAAAACTTACTTAATATGACATTAATCTAGGGTTTTTTGTTTGTTTGTTTGTTTTGCTTTGCTTTGGCACAGACAAAAACACATACCATGAATGCATGTGCAATTTTAAATGTTTGTAAAATCATAAAAATACTACACTGAGAACATACACCTTTATGGTGTCATTTGCGTTGGGCAAAGCTTGGTTACCCCATTAAAAGTATAATTGAAGTTCTCATAGCTTTCTGCCAGTTTGTGGAAATGTCTTTATTCCTATACAGAGATTTAGTTGTCTTTGAAATGAAAACAACAAAAGCAACCCAAGTGGTTATATGTTTCACATATAACCAGGCTCAAATAGTGCATTGTAAATTCTGTTGGTATAAACCTGACTCAAGGAAGAATGTCTATTTACAGTGGTTTTGTTGAGTGCTTGCTCTTAATATAGGCAAGTGAAAGCTGTGGTATTAAATCGAAAATATGTTAAAATGGAACCATAGAGCATAACTTTGACTTACTCTAGCAGATGTTTCTGATTCTAGATTCAAGAGTCAGTAGTTTTTAACACAACTGCAAAGCGCTAAACAACTATAGTGATAAAGAAACAGGAAGTATTAATCTTTGTAGATTTTAACGTCTTAAAATATTAAAATTGTAAAAAGTCTAATTTATGAGAATAAAGTGAATGAATTAATGTTATGTATATGTTCTATGACTTGTTTATAATTCTAATATTTAAACCAATATTTTAAACAGACTAACATTTAGAAATGTCATAATATTTAAGATTAAATCTTGCTTAGATGGTGGATTTTTTCCTCCCTGGCATATGAGCCTTTTACTTCTAAAATAAAGCTATTTTATCCCTTGTCATCACCCAGCCATAAAAATTGCAGGCAGTCAGAAGTTAGCAATGGCTGCTTCACAGACCCACAGCAATACTTAGTAACAGATTTTCAAAGCAGTTCAAAGAGTCCAGTTTCCATCTGTGTTTGGTGAAGGATGCACAAACCTTGAGGCCATCTGAAAACTCAGCTTCATCTCTAACACTTGGAATAACAAAGGTGTTATTTTTCAAAGCTGCATTCTCCCCTCCTGGGGTGGCTCTGCAGATTCAGTTCAGGGAAGGTGGGAAACTTCAGAGCAGGTATTCTCCTTCTAGACTTTGCCTCCTTTAGGGAGTTCTTTTGAGGGTGTTACAATGGTGGCCTCCTGAACATGGGTTACTGCCAGTAGAGGCCAAGAGATAATGAACCTTATAGACAAATCCCTTCTTCTGATTTTCTGAGCAAACTATCAGCATAGAACCAGCCATCTCATTTCTTCCAGACTAGGGGTGCTGTTTAATCAGGAGAAAGTAGAGGGTGCTCTCTGCCCACAATAAACCCATGAATGCTGAATGATCATAAAGTCTCCATTTCATTCAGCTGATTTTGTAAAACCAAAGCAGGAAATTGTTGAAAAAAGGAATGGTTGAACATCCTTGTTTACAGTTTGCCATATATATGCATGTCAGATTTCACTGAAAAAAAAAATTGCATATCTTTCCTTTTTTGTTTAGTGGTCCATGTATTGATTGTCTGGCACACTTTTTGATAAAGTGTCTTTATAAAGACTATGTAACATAATGTTAATATACAATTAATGAAATTAATGGAAAGGTAGATACTTATTTGCTATCTTTGTATCATTCAAACTAAGATGGAAAAGTAAAGTCAAGAAGAACATAAGCAGTTTGCTCTTTAGTTCTTTGAATTAATCTGATGCATTCATTGGAACCTCTCCAGAATTATATTTTAAATTTCTTTTACATAATTCAAAGGAATATCTAATGATTCTTCATTGAAATCCAAATTTCAGTAACTATATGTATAGTTTTACTTGGGAATATTTTATCTGAAAATATATCTTTCATAAAACTTCAGGTTGATATATCTTAAACATGTTTATAAGAACCAGAAATTTTAAAGGGCTGACAAAACATGTATCAACTTTAATCTTTATAGAATTTCTTCATGTACTGACATTCATAACATTAAACAAAATGACTTTTGAAAGACATTTTTGGCAATCTGATTTCACGTAGGCCCTGAATTTTTAAAAATTAAGTATGATTGGGGAATTACTCACATACTGCAGAAATAAATTACAGCCAAATAACAATTTTGCAATCCCCCAATTTACTGATTGCACAAATAACAATTTTGCAATCCCCAAGTAACAATTTTGCAATCCCCAAATTTACTGAGGAAGAAAACCTGAAAAGAAAAAAGCCAACCCCAGACAAGAACATTCAAGAAGAAAAATCTTCTTTGGCACTTCCTGTTATATTAAATAGTCAAGAGTATGAACAAAAGGAGAATAAATGTTAAAATAAAAATGAGGCAACTCTTAATACTTTGATCCTGTATAATACTGTTAAAAACAATCTTCTAATTATTTTTGGACAGTGTTCATTTAACAATTTGCTAGAAACTTTTAAAATAATAAATGAAAATGAGTTTAATAAAATATTATAATTAAAATATAAATTTCCAGATGGATTTTTTTATTTCAGAAGTTTACTCCCAGTCTTGATTTAAGCTCCGGCTTTGCCTTCAGATAAACATCAATCTTAATACTTGGCCAACTAGTGTTTAGTCAAATTATGTATTTGAAGCACCTCTATGAATAAATTTCACAAGAAATGTTCAATGCCTATGTTACAAAAGCTATAAAGCCTTACTCAAAGATATAAAAGCCAACATGGATAAATAAAGGTATATATATATATATATGTCCTGGATAAAAAATACTCAGTATGGTAAATATACTATTTCCCTCTAAATTAATATTTAATGCAATATAAAATTAATAAGAAATCCCAGTTAACTTGGAAATTTGACAATAAAGAGCAAATACACACACCTCAACATAATAAACGGTCATATATAAAAAACTCACAGTGAACAACATACTCAATAGAAAAACATTAAAACTTTTCCTTTAAGATCAGGAGCAAGGCAAGAATGACCACTTTCATTACTTCTGTGCAAAATATTGCTGAAAGTTCTAGCCAGAGAAATTGAGCAAGGGAAAGAAATAAAAGACATCCAAATTGTTAAAGAGTAGGTCTAATTATCTCTGTTTACAGATATTATCTTATATGTCGAAAACACTAAAGATTGAACAGAAAACTATTAAAACTAATACATGAAATAAGGAAAGTAGCAGGATACAAAGTCAACGCACAAAACTCATTTTCATTCCTCAACATTAACAATGAACAACTTGAAACTACTAAACAATTTTATTTAAAATTGCACCAAAATATAAAATACTTACAAATTAATGACCAAAGAAGTGAAAGACTTGTACAATAAAACGACAAAAAAATCCGGAAAAAAAATAAAGATATATAAATACATGAAAAATACATTCCATATTTATGTATTGGAAGACTTAATACTGTTAAAAAATTCTTATTATGCAAAGTATTCTATATGAAAAATACTAATGCACTGCAATTCCTATCTAAATCTCAATGATGATTTTTGGCAGAAATATGAAAAGCCTATCCTAAAATCCATATAGACTCTCAACTGACCCTGAATATCCAACAAAGAGCATTGTAAAAGAAAAAAGCTAGAGGGCTTACACTTTCTGATTTCAAAACTTACCACAAAACTACAATAATCAAAACAGTATGGTCCTGGAATACAATAAACATATAGACCAATGTAGTAGAATAGAAATCCTAGAAATAAACCCTTTGATATATGGTCAAATGATTTTTCCCAAAGGTTCCTTAAAACTATTGAATTGGAGAAGGGCAGTCTTTTCAATGGATTGTGCTGGGAAAACTGAATTCATCCAAAGAATGAGCTCAGAACCTTACCCTATATTATCTACAAAAATTAATTCAAAATGGATCAAAGATCTAAACATAAGGCCTAAAACTGTAAAAACTCCTAAAGGAAAACATAGGACAAAGACTTTATGACATTAAATTTCATCATGATGTCTTAGATATAACATCAAAGGCACAGGTAACAAAAGAAAAAAATTGACAAATTGGACTTCCTAAAAATTAAAAAAGTAGTGCATTAAAAGACAATAGGAGCAGAATAAAAAAAGCAACCCACAGAATGGGAGACAATATTTGCAATCATGTATGGAATAAGGGATTAATACCTAGAATATATATAGAATGAATAAAACTCAGCAACAAAGAAACAGTCTGATTAAAATATGAGACAAAAAAAGTAAGTGGACAATAAGCATATGAAAAGATGTTTAACATTATTAATCATTAGGGAAATACAAATCAAAACTACAGTGGGATACCACCTTATGCCCATTAGAATGGCCACTATCAAAAATTAGACAATAAATATTGATGAGGACATGAAGAAACTGGAATCCTGTACAATGTTACTGGGAATGCAAGCTGTGACAAATGCAGCATAAGGCTCCTCAAAAAAATCTAGCATTTTCACTTCTAGGTATATCCAAGAGATTTGAAAACAGAATCTCAAAGATACGTGTTCATAGCAACACTACCTGTTCATGTATATCCAGGCTCATAGCAACACTATTCACAATAGCCAGAAGGTGGGAGCAAGCCAACTGTCCATCAATAGCTGAATGAATAAGCAAAATGTTATATAAATGTACAACAGGATACCATTCAGCCTTAAAAAGGAAGGAAATTCTGACATATGCCACAACATGGATGAATGTTAGGGAATCATGCTAAATTAAATCAGTCACAAAAAAGACAAATACTGTATGATTCCATTCATATGAGGAATTTAGAGTAGTCATAGTCATAGAGACAAACATGAGAATGGTTGTTGCCAGGAGCTGGGAGAAGGGAAAAATAGGAAGTTATTTTTTAATGGCTATAGAGTTTCAGTTTTACAAGATGAAAAGTGTTATGTAGATGGTTTTGTCCAGGATATAAAACAGATACTTTTTTCATTAAAAAAAAATCACTGCTAGCATTTTCATTGTGTTTTATACCTTAAAATAAGGTATCACAGAATCTGCTATAAATGTATATAATAAATCTACAGAGGGCTGCTAAACCATGTTTGATGGCATGATCTACAAATGGGTGGATTTTTAAAATAGTTCCTTCTTTGCCCTATATGGGCTTTAATAATTAACCACTTTAAACTGGCATCCACATTTAGTCTTCTGAGTTCAGTGTCTAGATAATGCTACTGAAATAGGGTCATTCCAGGTACTCCGAACTTGTTTGCTGTGGCCATCAGTGAAAGGACTAGGAGAGGTGAAGTCACCTGTTATATTGTAGATTCCAAGGAAGAAACACTGAGAACGTATTCGACCTGTTTCTGAGGTTTTTGAAAACAGAGATTAGTTTGACAGTAGAATTTATATATGAGCAGAATTAGTAGCCATAATCATTAAGAATACATTCATTTCTTAATTCATTCACTCATTTGGTCACTATCCCAAATGCTTATGAATCATAAAGTATATATTAAGAACATTATTTACATACATTGTATTCTATTCTAAAAAGATGTAAATCCAAATCATTAAAGAGATTATAAGTTAATTAGAAATACAGTTTTGAAAAATTAAAGGCTGTTCTATTACCAGGATTATTAGTCCATTTAATTTTTTAAAAAAATTATTCTTTTAAGGCCAGTGAAGGCTCTTATGAAAATCTTTGTATAATGTTCATGCTTGTCATATTCCTAAGATGACTCCTGGGAGTGTTTTTACATTTTGGAATCTTGTATATTTCCAGATAAAGAATGAGTGCCTCTTCTATGAGGATTATCTGCAGTGAAAAAGATCACTGGATTGTAAATGAAGAGTTGAGTTATGATATCGTCTTTGTAATAAATTGCTTTGTAACATAAAGAGAGTTCCTTATTTTGTTTATATTTAAATTTCCTCAGTAATTAAAGAAGCAAGTTAATGCACATCCTTCTAGTTCTAAAATTCAATGGATCTATTAATTAGAAAAAAATGTGAATCTTTTGGATTTTTCACTCTCCTTGAAAAACTTATCACTTAATGCTCTTCAATAAGTCCCTCTACAAAAAGAGACTATCAGGTAACTAAAAAGTACAGATTTCTGGTATCATCTGTTTTCAGTAAGAGTCAACTGATTAACAAAACCTCCACTGTCATATTCACCTATCTATTTTTCTCTTCATGGCAGAGACCAATAAATTTCATTAAATTAATGTGTTTCTCTCTATTTTCCAGCATTTGTTGTAGTTGCACTATGACAATATAATAATAAATATAAGTAGAAATAATGAGTCATACTGGTTCTGTGCCTGTTAGAGTCCTGGTTTCACCTTTATCTCTTTCTTTTCCTTGCCAAGGAGACATAAGAGGACACATGTCACAAAGGCAAATTTTAGATGACCAGGAAATTTGTTTGGATCTCTATGTCCTTAGATGGAGGACAGTCTCTATATACCCCAATATACTTTGTATTAGTGAGAAATTAAGTTTAGGTGTGCTAAGCAACTGAGATTTAAGAGTACATTTGTTATTACAGTGTCCCTTAGTTCGTCCTGACTAATATAACCTCTATATTGTGGCTTTTCTATCATAAGCCTCTTCAAAAAATTGAGATGAATTTACAAGACATAATATGCAGATAGTTATATCAGCGTTGAATGTTAACGATTTTATGTTATCCCATTTTTCTTATATTTAGAAAAAACTGATCAAAGTTTCTTGGCCTTCCCCTGACTAAAGATATATATTTTCTTTCTAACTGGTTGCCCTGAACAATCATAAAGTTACTACTGTTTGAGCAGGATGACTTCAGAAAATACGACGCTGTTTAAGGGAAGAACAACTCTTTAGATGTAAACATTGCAGATGATTTTTTGTTTGACAATATATAGCTATAGTGTTTCATGAACAACATATACATACTGATTTATAAAGTGCATTTTATATGTAAAATATCTATAAGTGAGTGATATTGTTTAGATGGTTTTCCCTTTCAAATTTCATGTTGAAAGTTTATCCCCGATACTGGAGGTGGGGCCTGGTGGAAGATGTTTAAGTCATGGAAACAGAGCCTTTTTGGTAATGAATGAATTCCCCCTCTGTTAGTTCCTTTGAGAACTGATTGTTCAACGGAGCATAACACCTTCTGCTAACTCTCACTTGCTCTCTTTCTCCATGTGACATATTGGCTATTCTGGAGCCCTCACCAGAAACAGATGCTGGCAGCATGCTTCTTATACAGACTGCAGAACCATGAGCCAAATAAACCTCTTTTCCTTATAGACTGCCCATCCTTATGTTTTCCTTTATAGCAACACAATTGGATTAAGATATTGAGCTTTTAAACCTCAAATCAATGGATTTTTTTTTAATTATAGAAGGTTGAAAATAGCCATATGAGATCACTTTTACTATATCCAGAAAGATCATTATTTCATGATTTATTATATGTGAGGTATCTAAAAGAGTCACTTGTAGAAGAACAAAATACCATGGTGGTTGCCAAAAACTGTATAGGGAGAGAAAAAGTGTTGCTTATCAATGAGTATAAACTTTCAGTTTTGCAGTATGAACGAGTTCTAGAGATCTGTTGTACAACATTGGGCCCATAGGTAACAATCTTTGCCTTTTAGAAAAAAACTCTACAGTCTTTGGATAATATAAAAGAACCTTTGTAATCTCTGTGGTCATCCTTGATTTCCGTCATGCCTCTGTCTCATACCAAGGTTTTAGTCCCACCCAACTTTGTACTAACCTCCTGCCTTTTCACACCTCTGTACATTTGCATATGCCCTCTGCATAGATGCTGTTTATTCCTTGTTTGGCAAAAGACATCATCTTCTTTCACTATCTTTCCTACTGCCATTCTCTCTATTGTTACTACCAATTTTCTCCTACGCTCCAGGTTCTTTCTTTGTTTATACTTCCAGGGTACATTTATCACACTTCTAATTATGTGACAAAAATTTAAATTAAGTTTTTAGAATATTCTTTACCCTTTCTATTATGACTTCTGGAGAGTAAAGATACCATATCATTCATCCCTGTATCCTGAGACCCAGTCAATGAAAAGCCTTCAAAAATAAATAAAATAATATATTCTTTTACACATATGTTTGATAATAAATTGTTGCTGGTTACTATAAAGGAAGACTGACAACTGGAAATCCCAATTTGGAGAGCAGGGTTTCACTTTATTGAATATGCACTGTCATGAATTTTGACTAGAAATTTTGAGTAGAAAGCATTCTGAAAATTCTATTGGAATTTAAGGATGCAATATTTACTTGTTGCCTACAGTTCAGATGATTCCCAGTGATTGAGAAGCCATTTGAAATTTGGGGATCAGCCCATGTATTTTATGTAAGAACTTTTTTTTTCCTGCCAATATGTATTTTGATGCTAGCTTTTTAGGCAGGCAAAACTTGAAGCCATAAAATTTCTGACAATAATCTAAGTGACATAGATAGAATGGAGAGATTCTGTCCAGGAAAATACTAGAAGCACCAAGCAGCCATGATTTCCTATGCTAATTATTCTGAAACAGGGCATAAAATGCAGATACTCCTCAACTTATGATAGGATTACTTTCTGATAAACTCATCTCTCCTAATTTATGTGTGTTGCTATAAAGAAATTCCAAGGGCTGGACAACTTGTAAGGAAAAGAGGTTTATCTCACAGTTCTGCAGGCTATAAAGAAGGATGGCACTGGTATCCACACCTGGTAAGGGCCTCAGGAGGCTTCTACATATGGTGGAAGGGGAAGGGGAGACACTGTGTTCAGGGATCACATGGTGAGAGAGGAAGTAAGAAAGAGAGAAGGGGAGGTGACAGGTTTTTTAAAACAACTATTAACAGTTATCTTGGGAACTAACAGAGTGAGAACTCACTCATTACCATGAGGTCAGCACCAAACCGTTCTTTAGGGATCTGCCCTCATTTTCAACATGACCGAAACAAATTACTGTAGGCCCCACCTCCAACACTGGGGATCATTTTCAATCTGATGTTTAGTGGGTCGAAAATCCAAACTATAGTACCATCTAAGTAAAATATATCATAAAATTTCACCAATGCTGGCAACATAGAAGACAGTGGCTGATTTATGATAGTTTGACTTACAATTTTTTGATTTCACAGTGGTGCAAAAGCAATAGGCATTCAGTAGAAACAATAACAACATCGTCAGTGGTAACAAGGTCTTCCACTAATGATAGGGTTACATCCAAATAAATCAATTGTAAAGTTGAAAAATTCTCAGTCAGTTAGAGACTATCTGTTTTGATAGCTCCTTGAATATATGGCAATGCTAAAGTTCATCTGAGGTAGAACCCATTGTAGGGAACAATGAAATGCATATTTAGATGCTGTCAACTATAGTCGTAGTATATTTCTGGAGGACTTAGATGTTTGGTTGCCAGGGTACTGAGGGTCATTATAATCAAAATTCTCTCTTAAAAATTCATTATAAAGCTACTATAATACCTTGGTGCTCAATACACAATCTGTATTTCCAACCTAGCTAATTATCCTAGCTTATTTTGTGCTGCTATAATACAATACCTGAGAATGAATAGTTTACAATGAACAGAGATTTACTTCTTACAGTTCAGAACCCTAGGAAGTCCAAAGTCAATGGGTACATATCTTCCAGCGGCCTTCTTGCTGTGTCATTCCATGGCAGAAGTTGAAAGGAAAACAGAGCATGTCAGAGACAGAGAGAGAGAGAGAGAGAGAGAGAGAGGAAGAGGGAGAGAGTGTGCAAGAGATTGAAGTTGCTGCCTCAAGCAATTGTATAATTGCCATTAACCCATTAATCCATTTATTAAGGTGGAATTTTCATGTGCTAAGCCACCTCCCATTAGGCCCACCTCCCAACACTGCTGCATTGCGTATAAAGTTTCCAACACATGCTTTCTGGGGGACACATTCAAACAATAACACAAATACGCTGACAGTAGCATACGCTACTGTTTATTAACTGGAGCATCGGATAAAGAATTGAATCAGCAATTAGGGATCATTAAAAAAAACATAAAAGCAACATTACAATTAGTATGAAATGAGGGAAGAACTGATTTATGCTTCAAGTTTGCACTCACAATAGCACAAATGTTTATTGAATAGAATGGGCTAAATTTCCTTTACCATTTAAATTGTTATTGAATATGAATTGTTAAATTCATATTATTTCTTGGTTTAAGTAAAATATGTTTTTACATCACTCATTATATATAAAATTTAATGATTTTAAAACTTGTGTACATACTGGTAATCTCTCTGCTGATATGGTGAAGGCCATGACAAAAATCCCTCGTAAAATGCATTCTTCCTCTTAACAAAAACCAGTTGTTTCAACAAATTTTGATAATGAGGGAGCAGAAAAGGGAGTATGTCCTTCAATATAATTAAAGAACCAATCAGTAAACAACAGCTCAATAATATCATTTTGGAATTAAAAAAAAGAATAACTATTTGCATAGTTTTTTGTGGAGAGAGAGTCTCACTGTGATGCCCAGGTTGGAGTCATAGACAGGGTCTCACTATGATGCCCAGGCTATTCACGGCATAGTTCATTGTAGCCTTGAACTCTTGGATCCAAGAAATCTTCCTGACTTAGCCTCCCACGTGGCTGAGACTCCAAGTGCCCATCATTGTATTTAAATATTTTTAATAAGTATGATTTTGCTATCTAGAAATCATAATTTATATCAAGTTAATCAATGAAATTCAATTTTTTGAAAAGAAATAAACCTACTACTTCAAAGAAAATCACCGAAGACATTTAATAATAATCTTGTGTATAATATGATCCAACTTAAAGGAGAGCTTATTGTCCTCTTTTCTTCCACTTAACTTTAATTCATATTCAGGGAGTGTTTGCCTAATACCACCTGAATAAATTATTTAATTTTTCTTAGCTACAGTAGGCAATTATATTTGTTATTTTCTTCCCTAGGAGTGGAAGAAAGAAAAATTATTCTTGTTTTTATATTTTATAATCTTAAAGTATGAAGATATTTTCAATTTATGGAAGCAAAGCAGAAAACATTTATGGAAAGCTAGACATTACATCAAATAAGATATAATCAATGTGAATCACTTTTTTATTTTAATTATTTGAATTCAGTGTGCTTCTTATTGTTAATATGCTGATAATATAATACTTGGCTTCATATAATCTCATTGCAACATGTAATATGTCTAACACAATAAGGAAATTTATTGAAATTTTATTTAGTTGGAAGTAACCTAGCCCTCACAAAATTAACAAGTAAAAATGACTCTTTTAAAGATAATACAAATGAAACAAGCACATTACCAAAAATGGCAGAGTAACAATTCTTTCACTACAAGTTCTTTCAGCCACAATGTGTGCTGAAAAAATGACAATGGTCAGTAACGAAAAAATAAGTTGAAATTATCAAGATGTTTTGAAATATGGATTTACAACAATTATAGTAAACATTGAAATTAAATATGTGTATATTTTATGCTATACATATTATACAATTATAAATATAACATTTTCATCTATTACTACCATTAATATCAAACATAGAAATAAACTAAATTGAGAAGCTGGCATTAAAATTTGTTTATCCACAAATATTGAAGATATTTTAAAATCATGAAGCACGTCTAACTAACCTGATCCTAAAAATATATATATATATTTAGGGCTAATGCAATTTTCATTAAAAAAAAGAATTTTATATTGTTCATTAGTAAATAGAAATAAAATAATTGACATTTATTTGTTTCACTTGGCTTATTTTAATTTCTGTGTGAAAATTGTATGATATACATAAAGCAACATGTTATATAAATCATAGATAATATAATATTTGTTGTGGTGGTACTCAAAGTATTTTATTCCTAAGAATTCAGGTACATTTGTGGTTTTTTCTTAAAAGATAAATATAATGGTTTGTGTATCCATTGGTAGAAAAAGCCAAAAATGGTAGAAAAAATACATAATAATGCCAAGGTAAATGGTGAAGCCAGAGTTCAAATTCAGCTCTCTGAATTCTGAGACTAGACTCCCTATCATTTAATGTACAACATCACCGAAAGTCAAAAATCTTAAGTTGCTTTTCAGAACTGTAAATATGTCCCGACTGTCTTTCCAACCCTTGAGGTACTTTCTTATAATTGATAATACACTTTCTGGGAAAAATATTATGACAGCAAACAATGTTGCATGTAATGATTTTGGTGATTAGAAGAACTGCTCCTCAATCTACATATAATTCTATTCACACTAAAAATATTTGGGACAGAAATATTCTTTTAAACCTGAAATATGGTGCCTAAGTTATTGTGTAAAAATTGTGTAACTTTTTAAATTTACTGTGTAAATCTGTGTAAAAATTAAAATGGCTTGGTCTATTTCCATCTTCAACCAGCTGTTTCTGTTGAAGAAACAAGGAAGTAATAAAACACACATTAAAAGTAGGCATTGAACAGAAAATCAAACACTGCATGTCCTCACTCATAGGCGAGTGTTGAACAATGAGAACACATGGACACAGGGAAGGTAGCATCACACACTGGGGTCTGTTGAGGGGGACTAGGGGAGGGACAGCAGTGGGTAGGGAGTTGGGGAGGAATAATATGGGGAGAAATGTCAGATATAGGTGACGGGGGGATAGAGGCAGCAAACAACATTGCCATGTTATGTACCTATGCAACAATCCTGCATGTTCTGCACATGTACCCCAGAACTTAAAGTACAATCATATATATATACATGAAGTATGCAATGAGTTTCTAAAGTTTTGTTTCATTTTGCTTATCAAAGTTACAACTCTAATATTAATCCTTTTGAAGTCTGTAAGCGAAGATTAAAGCACTCTAATATGCTATCTACAGGTGTGCCATAATGAATTATGATCCTTGCTTAATTCCATGGAATGGAAAAGCTCCAGTAAGTAACAAATTGTTAATCAGTGCAGTGGCACAGAAGATCAATCATTGATTCCTGTATTCACACACTGGTTATTTGGTCACATTAGAGAGCAGTCTGAGTGTTGGAATAGAGTCCTAGAAATGATGGATGTAATTGTCAAAACTGCCAGGGTCAATGTATAATGTTCACAAAAGAACCAGCCCAATTCAAGCACCTTCCATTTGTCATTTATGCAATTTGACCCCTAGTTCTCTTTATAATAACATATAAAGGAGAAACAACTGCCATATTCACTCCACTGGAATCTTGTGCACTTTCTGCTATCATCCAAGTCATAGCCTTTCTCAGACTGGGATTATTTATACATAACTTTCCCTTCTCTGAGGGCATTGGGACAATTAATTGAAATATGGATTTAATGAAGATAAAGATAGATCCATGAATCTGTATGTAATTGCCATATTATCATGTAGAATGTTTTGAAATCCTAAATCAGAATATTTCTGATTGATCATCTACTTACTGCTGTAATACAACTTTGACATTGACAGTATTGTGTTGAAAATTATTGCAATAACCATATTTCACAGGTGGATATTTCTTATGAAATTTGCAAGTGCTAAAGTGCTGGGTGTACATAAATTAAAAAAAGAAACAAAAAACCCTCAAATAAATGCATATTAATGCCATATATATTTTCAATTGGGGAACAATATAAGGGACTTTTATTTATTTTGTTTGAACAATTGGTCTTCTGTGTCAATTGATGAATTCATGGACACTGTATCATAGATGAGTTCAGTTACAATTATGCATATTATTAATTCTATAGTTTTGTTAAGGCAAACAACTATTTGGAATTCCTGCTTCTTTGTTTTTAGATTTGTGTATATGCAACACTTCCATAAAAGTGTTATCTTACTGGATATTAGCATTAGAATGTAAGCTCCATGAGGACAAACCTTATTCTTGGCCAGATATTAGATTTCTAGAGAATGAGTACATTCTAGAGACTCGGGATTTATTGAAAGAAAAAATAAAACAAGAAAAGAGAAAGAAATACAGAAAGTAAAGTGAACACAGAGAGTATAATGCACATTATTTTAAAATTTGTAGATATTGAAGTGATTGGGGGTATTTTCAAAATTATATATACAATTCATTATGATATTATTATCAATGACACTATTATCCACTTTCTGAAACTAAAGCAGCATATATCCTAAGTTACAATAGATATTTATCTGTTTCAAAAACAGTAGTGATCTTATGGAAGATGCAAGTAATATGAAAAAGAAGCAATCATAACTAAAATTATACAACATTGAAAAATACCTCACTGGTTTTCTTCTTCACCTCAAGATAAGCATAGACTTAAAATATACTTCAAAAAACTGTAATAAGAAAAATAGCTCTACAAACCCTAATACTAAATAAAAAATTAGTATTAAGTGACCTAGAATGTAACTTAAATGAAAATGTCACCAACATTCAAGAGATAGTTTCTAAATGTCAAAAATAAGCCTGCCACTCTGCAAAAAGCTCAGAGGAGGATGGTCCTTTCTCTTCTGAGTGTGCAGTTATAGCAGGCACAGAGATAAATAAGAAATAATAAGTGTGATAACTGCTGTAATAGGTAAATACAGAAAGTATACTAAAAGTAAGGGCAACAATTTTGAAAAACAAAACATTAACAAACAATTGAAACTACAAAAAAGACCATGATTTTAATAAATTTTGCCTTCCTCTTCCTTCCAAAATAAAACAAATGCCTCCGCTTTATTAGTCGACATGATTATAAGGAGATGTAACAGCTCTGATTTGTATTACTGAATCTCATTTTCCTCATTTATGAAACACAAGTTTAAAAATCCTTTTGAAGATCAAATGAGAATATTTGATGATATTGTGAACTGTCAAGTACTACACAAATATTAGTCATGTTTCTCAGTTACAGCATGTGTATGTCACACGGTTAATGTAACATTTTCATAAAATAAAACTTGAAGTGTCCCTGCTGCTTAATTTTTATTTTGCAACTCTTTTCAGTCATTATTATGTATGATATGCTTTTTAGGGGCATTTGATTTTTAAAGAGAATAAGTAAAAACTGAAAAGAGAAGGACAACAAAATTATGATACTACAGTCATAATAATTTTGTTGATTAATTATACACAGAACTAGATTATATTGCTCCCAAAATATTTTCTGAGAAATTAATTTGAAATGGCTGTACAGTTGTTAAGTTAAACTTTTTTAAAAGCCTAAAGATATAGTTATATTTTCATACAATAAAATAGGGAAAATACAATTCTAGTGCTGCTTGCTCTCACCAGAAATAATCATAACTTTTTAACTGTTCTTTATGTTAAATTGAATTTTTCATTTTTACTACCTAATGTTTTGGATGAGCATGTATTTTTAAATTTATTTCCACACTCTTATTGTACCTGTATGATAAACTGCTGACTTACATTCATACCATAATTATCTTTCCGTTTATTTGTCTGTTCCTAAAGAATCACGGAAATAAAGAATTCTATTTATGGTTGCATTTTTCAGCAACCTTATGTCAGATAATGATGCATATTACTATGGAAATCATATGCAAGTCCAAAGGGAGATGAAGAAGAAGAAAGCAAGCTTTAAAGTCTATACATTCCTAACACCACATTAGGAACTCAGCACTTGCAGTGAAATCAAAGAATGATCACACTCAATTCCATCTCAGACTTAGACTGAAATATGAAACTTCAAAAAGAAAAGAAAGTTAAGAACTTTAAGCTAATCAACATTTTCCAACATAGTTAACATTATTGCTGACTTTATCACAATAGAAGACATAAAGAAAAATACAAGTTTTGTGTATGCATAAATAAAAATATTTTTCTATCAATTATGACATTCAAGCAATAATAAAGTAAAAGCACAATAAAATGATATATAGAAATTTCTCAGTCACAAAAAATTTAATTAAGCTATTAATCTTATGAAAACCATAAAGAATCCTTCATGAAAGTATATTATAAAGTAATTTTTGGCATTCTACTTACTTTTTAAATCATCAATAAATTAAAGAAAATTCTTAAACATTATTTTTTCAATAACAGTCTTCTACTATAATAATCTTTTTGAAATTAAGCATTTCAAATAAAACATTAAAAACAAATTATGTGGACTGATTTGAACTTTTGATGAAATCATACTTCTGTATCTATAATAATGTGAAATTAAACTTTTTCCTCACAATGTAGGCCTTTTATAACAAGTGTTATTCTTTTCTCTGACACAAACACTGTGCTATCACACAGTATCCACATACTGTATCCATATATTACATGGCTACCAACAGTAGACTTCAAATAGATGAAAAAATTATGTTTGTGACAAAATTCTAGGAAAGGGAATGGTAAAGTGAGAGAATAATTTCTAACTTTCTAACTCTGGGTCAATGGATTTGGGTACATTTAGATAGACACACATATTTGCACGCTACAAGTGTGCACATGTGTATATATATTTATATGTGTTACCCAAAACATATGGATTGTGTAAGCATTTAATCCACAATTTTACATTTATGAAATTTGATAAGGGATTACTTTATCTCTACTTAATTTGATGTAAAGCCAACAAAGTCTCTGTCAACATTCATTTTAATTAATCCAATAATGTTAACTGCTGATAGCTTCATTCTCCTTGTTTCCTGTTGGCAACCAGAAAGGTAATTCTCACTCTAATTTAGCTCTCAGGGTGCCATCCACGAGGGATTGTCACCTTGCTGTGGATTGTGACCTCTGATCCCACCACTTTCTTCCTATAACAGTCCTACCTTTGCATATTTAAATAACTTTGTACGTGGTTATAAGGATAAAAGCAGTGAAATGTTAGGCTCTGCTGCGAAATGTTCCATTGTTTCTATGTGTCTAATTGACCTTTCATGTTACCAAGAAAAACAAACCAATAGGTTTCTTAGCATCCAGTCCAATGCAATCTTTATTATTAACATGCTAAACATGTTTCTTTCAAGGCAATGACACCTAAACACTGCTAGAAGTATCAAAATGACTTCTCATTAATAACCATTATATTAATCACTGTTGCCCAAAACTAGAATCTGACTGCGAAATCCCCTGGTGGAAATTGCTATAATCGTTCAAAGTACAGGAATGAATATTTTTCAGCATAATTACTGCTGTCGTCTTACTGAAAAATATCCCATTAGATGGCAGCTTTTAGTTACGTAAATCGTGTTGATTAATTTTTAGTTTCCAGCATTTATATGACATTGCACAAGTAAAGATCTTTGATAATTTAAATGGTTAGCTGAGCAATTATTAAAATAACTCACAGCAATTCAAACATTCATTTACTTACTAGAAGTGCCATACATCATTAACTCCTGATTAAAACAAAGTTGGCAAATTGCAAGTGCTGAACTGATCACTTTGATACGTATTTCATGGTGTTTCATTAAAACTATTTGTGTCATTTATGATGCCTTAGATGCAAAGATAAAACTTTAGTATAAATGTTTCAAAGCAAAGGATCTAAACAATAGTGGCAACATGGCATCTCAACCATGTGCTCAAGTGCATACCTGTGGCTCTATGCAGGCAATTTAAATGATCTATATCATTACCATTTTTATCTATTCCAGTAGCTCTTTTACTTAAAACAAAGTTTCGGTAAGAGAAAAGAGTAAGTTCTTAGTCTAAGTAAGACTTAGTCTTACTTGTATAATTTATGTTTTCATTGACTTGTCTGAAGCTTCATCTTCACTGTGAATTCTTAGATAACTTTCAGTTTCTTTACATGTAAATTGAGAAGATAACAGTGCTTAGCTCATAATGCTGTGCTATAGGATAATATGACTCAAGAAACATAGATTTGTCTAGATAACACATGGGATGTACTAAGCAATAAATCATCCTCATATCAAATATCTATTATATTTCAAATATATGGCCATAATGAAAAGATAAATGTTTTATACCTGAAAATAAACATCTTTTGGTTCTTAATGTCTCTCTACATTAATATTTACTCCATTTTTATTCAACTTTATAGTTACTATAGCATTCAGTCTGGTATCTAACATAGAATAGATGTTCTCTTACAATTCTTTTAATTGATTCTTTTCTAGCCCAATCTGATATTTTCCTTCCTCTACCCCTCCCTCATGACCACCACCATGCACTTCCCATGTATTTACCTTCCATTTTTAAAGGCAACCTAAATTAACTTTATTTTTAAAAGCACTGAAGGTTTAAATTGTAAGAAATATCAGTCTATATCAATTTTCCACTCTTTGATTAGTACCATCTACTAAACGTACTATAGAAAGTTGACCATTTCATGTCTGCTTAAATACCTGAAATGGCAAGTACACTGGCATCTATATCAGCAGGTTTTCCATTTTAGACAGCTCTATTTAGAAACCTCCTCTTTGAACTGCCTCCTGATGTAATTAAATCTGTACCCGGAAGATTTTAATCTATATGACATTGTGACTTAAAGATACAGTGAGTCTATTTCTTTACATTTTTAATATTAAATAGAAAGTCTGGGCTATACATTCTCTGAGGAGAATGAAGTTCTAATATTTGGTATTTTTGTGATTCTTTTTTTGACCGTTAGCTACCTCTCTGAAGTGTGTCTACCATGATTAGCCTCCAGATCCTTTAACATGGTCATTCTTTAACAAAGTGTGCTTCAGTTCGGTAAGTCATATCAAAATGTGAATCAGAATCAACAACTACAATAATACATTATGCAGATAATAATAGCTACCATTTAATAATGTCTTAAGTACCAGACAATGTTGTAAGGGTTTTGTGTGCATTATTTCATTTAATCTTCACAGCACTTCCTTGAAGTAAGTGTGAAGCAGTTTGCTATGCCCTGGTTACTAACTTGTCTGAGTTGCATGAGACTGAACACATTCATGCATAGCAAATTACATGAAGTGGATTGATTGCTTGATAGGCAGCAAGGGAAAACAGAAGTCTAGGATTCAGTGTGAACTGGTCCCCCAGTGCTCAGGCAATTCTGTGGGGTGGATGGAGCCTTTAATGCATGTGCCCAACTTGTACAATAGCTGAGGGTACAAATGGGGCAAAAGGCAGCCTGCTCCAGGTTACATACCTCGATGTCACATAACTCACCTGACCAAAGCATGGCTGTTCAAGCCAGCTTCCCTCTTATCTCAAGATGTTGCATTCCTAGCATGTAGTATAGGTACTCTTTGGAACTACAGATGAGAAAGTGAGAAGAACTGGGTTTGCCCAAGACCACTCAGAGAACTGTCCTGCAGTAATTCTCTTACTGCTTCATTTCATGATGAGAAACTGACCCTTGGAAATCTTGAATTTATCATGAACTTTCCAAAGCTCAGGATCGATGAATCTTCTTTTACATTTATTAGCTTTTATTACCTTTCCCATATAGTCTCATTTAAAAATGTTAACATAAACTTGCTCCCCCTGTATTAATTGCTTCATTCTCCTACAATGTCCAAATATTTATTTAAACAAGATTTTAAAACTTACCTTGCATTGTGGAGGTAACTTAAAAATTTAACTATTAAATTCCAGTGAAAGTTTCTACTGTTACTAACTCATAATCTAATTTCTGCAAATAAAATATATTGGTCAATAGTGCCATCTAAAAGTCTGCAGACAAAATTTTTACAAATAACTTCTATTTTAATAGGCTATATTAACATGATAAGTCTATTTTAAGTACAGTTTTTCAAACACTGAACACCTTTGTTGGATTAAATGTAACTTAATAAATATTAAGTTATTTATCCAATAACTTAAAAATACTGGGAGTATTTTTCATACTCCCAGAATTAAATGAAGCAAATATATATTTACACATCTGTGAAAGTAAATGTTTATTCAGCCTACTTACAGTGCTCAGAACATTTGTCACAATCTGCAGGGGAAAGAGATATAATTTTATAGAGTTAATTTATTTGAAAAGTTACACATGTTGCATAAATCACCTGATCTATTTTTGTAATAAGCAAGGAGATAAAACATGATATTTCTCCAGAAGGTAGAAGACTGAGATTAAATTGGCAATTTTGTTGGAATAATAATGTTACTTCTTAAGTTAACTTTAGGTTTACTCTTGGTTTAAAATTTAGTATTCAGGAAGCTTAATAATCATCATTTTAAAGTTCTAAATTCACATTATAACACAGCGGGGAGGGGGTTCGATGGTTGTTCTCCTTAATTTTAAATTCTGAGGTGATAACATTAAAGGAGAAGATATTCTCATCAGAAATAAAATGAGTGATATATGTAACTTCCATCATCTGTTGGAATAGTCACACATTCTCTGAGATTTTCAGTGTTGTGACCAATTCCCCATTTATCCCTGAGAAGCCTTTCCACAAAGCATCTAAATTGTTGGTCAATACTGAATTTCTAAAATTCACCATTTACTCTTTGCCAGATCATTATGTTCTGCATGATTGTAATATTACAAAAAGGAACCAGGACAAATTATTAAACTCGATGTTTATGCAAAAGTGTGATTTCTGGTCAATAAGAAGATAGAAAATTAGCCAAGGCTGGCAGCTTGTTTTCCAAAATCAATTCTAGTGAAACTCCAAATATGAAACGTAAGTAAGGATTCCAGGAGCTAACAACCATCATCACAAAATAGTCCTTTTGTAAAACTCCCAGAAAGAATAAAGGATGTTTTTATCTAGATATGTGACTGAAACCTGACGAGCAGAATTGCAGGAGAAATCAAGAAGATACCAGTGCTGGAATCCTTGAGTTACTTTCAGATCCTAAATGGGTAAACAATTTATTTGAAGATGAATTGACTGATCAACTTCTATAATCACTCCTCCGAATCCTTTAGGGTATAGATTTTTACCTAGGTGTGAGGTCTGATACTAATGCTGTTTCACCATAATGAGTTAAATGTACAGCTCTGCTCATCGTTGTTGCCTGGTAGAGTAGCTTCAAATAGATAAAATCAACACTGAGACCTACCCCTAGACCTTTATCCCATACTGCAAGGAGAGTGGCTGACACCCCAAGAGAAAATGAGATAAGGGTTAAAAATAACTAAACACTTGCATAAGAAAACCTCCTCAAAAGAACTACATCGAACTGAACAATCTACCTAATCTGTCACTGAGTTACAGAACAGATGGAATACAGATTTAAAATAAGCCTATTAAATATCTTCAGGCATGATAATAGTAATATAAGATTACTTTCACCATTCATCCAATGCAGATTAATTTCTGTAGCTTTGGGTTTGCCAAAACCAAAGAAACAGTAGCAAAATCTTTGTCACTAAAACCAGAAGCAATCTATCATAATCAATGAAACAGAAACAAAACAACACAGTTTTTTGTCTGTTTATTTCATTGATTTTTGAGCCCTTGCATTTTGAAAGAGTGATGGAGGAGACAGCTGCATTCAAACTTTAATTCTTCTGTAGAATTTTATTTTAAAGTTACTTACATGTATTACTCAGAAAAATAAATATATATCATACATGATAATCCATAGATTTTCCTCCTCCATCACTGTTTCTTTCTCCTAGTTCTCTTCCTACATCAATGACTTGAAAACATTAGGCAGTTACTTCTGATTCTTCTGAAATATATGCTCCACGAGGACAGAAATTTTCTGTGTATTGATTGTAGTTTCACACTGGCATGTTGGAAACTTTCTTCAAATGTCTTGCTCTTCTTGGACACAGGTAGAAACCTGATAAAATAATAGAACTATTCTATGTGCCTTAATAGAAGGTGGAGAGGACACTCATCCAATGGCAGACGTTCTAATATCAGAGTAAGAGAGAGGGTGGAGGGCTCAATAGTTCAATGCATATGTTATACAGACCTATACCTTATTTCTGCTTTTAGGCAAAACTTCTGTTTTCTAGTCTAGAGTCTCTTGGGGATGTTGCAGAGTCCTTCTTGTCTGAATTCCCTTCAGACATTCTGAAGGCTGTGGCTTTAGCTGCTCCTCTGCCATGTAGGTGTCTTTATCTCTCTTATGACATAGAAGTTATTTGTCATTAGCAGTGTATACTTTTTTCTTTTTGTTTCATATTTATTGTTATTTATGAATTCGATGTGGGTCTCAGAAGAGAGAGCGTAGAAAAAACCGTGGTAGGTTTGTCACGCATATTCACAATTTTTATGAAATTTTTTGAATGTAGCCAAGTTTTCTAGTTTTTATGCCACTATTGAGCTGCCCTTTTAAAAGGCCATTCTCTCAACCCATCAGCTATGTTCACTTCAATCTCTAATAAGTAGGGAGGGGCATTAGGTTCTTTACAGGACCATCTCAAGCAATGGCAAAGGAAGGGCGGTTAAAAACAAACAAAAAAAAGTTGTGTTTTCTCCTTTTTAAAACACAACGGAAGAGAAGCCAGAGAGAAGTAGGATATGGAGGGTTATGCCTGTCAGTTCCAGGGACTGATGTTTTACATCTAGGTCTATAGGCATCATGTTAAATTTGAAAAACAAGCTGACAATTTTGAAAATGGTTGTATTTTACCATTCCATTAAATAAACAAAAGAAAAAGTAATGAAATATAAAATGGGAATGTGAAAATATAGTCTCAGATTATAGAGATGTAATAGATTATGCAGCATTTTTTCTTCTTTTCTATCTGATTGTAAAAATTTTCTTGGTTGCTTCAAAAAATGGTGATATATAAAAAAGCTACCGAGAAAGAAATTAAAGACGATGAAATGCACAAGTAAATGTGCCATTCACTGTGGTAATATACTGGTAGAGAATAGATTGAGCTCTGATCAGTTAGTAAACAAAAGAAGGCACAGCGAATTTCACAGCTTTTCTAATCAGGAAGAACATAGCCTGCTAGTTACTTAGGGGAGTTATATTTTAAACTTTTTATTGACTTAAAATGTTTCAGATGTCAGCAAATTTCTTACCTGTGAATCAATACTTTCAGAAGAAATACAGTAGGGTTTGTAGGGAAGAAAAATGATTTTTGAGTAAGATAAATATAGTTTTCTTACTGGGCCACATGTCCTCAGAATTCTGTCTTAATTTTTCATCTTTATCGTGAAGGGGTTTAATTGTATGTTGTGTATCTGGCACAGAGATTTTAATAAAAGTTGACACATATTCAGAAGCTGAAATACACTACCATCTCCATCATCTTCCCACTCCTCTTGCAGTTTTTCTATTTTAATCCAAATCTGCATTCCTTTTCCTTAAGGAATTTAGGAAGGTTTAGGTTCCTAAATGTAGGTTTATTGTACAGGTGCGTTTTAGAGTAATAGGTTAATGAAATAACCTATTACTAAAAAGCTTATTTGTATCTTTTCCTGAGATTGGAAGCACCCACAATTTTTGTGTTAATGCTCACAAATATCAGCAATATAGCATACCCTTCCTTTACATCATATTTAACTATACAATTCCAAATTAAAACAACAGAAAAGTAGAAATGTAGAATTCATGTCAATAAAAATTGCACGTTTTACGAACAAATGTGATCTGAACACATCAACCTGATTTATATGCAGAGATATTCTACAGAGTACAGAAAGAAGGACTAACTACAGTTTCAAGGCACCCTTGAAAATAATTATTCCCATGTCCTCCTTCTGCCCTTTTACTTCTTGGTGGTCTTCAGACATTCTTTTTCTTTAATTGCACCAGAAGTAGTAGGGGGTAAGAAGAAGGGGTAGACAAAGCGATTTTGTGTACAGTTATAGATATAGCCTTTTGTAGTTTAATTTTTGAAACTGCAGCCTTTGGTTCTTTGAATCTATTTACACAGATGTTGGGAAAGACGGCTTGTAACCATCTACCACTGGCCTTGTGGTCACCTTTGCCTTTAAGCAATCTCTGGGAGGTACATTAAAAATGATTGTATTAGACGCCCATTTCTAAGACACCATGTTTTTATTCCACGTTCTCCTTTTGGAATGTAACCTAACCTCATAATCTTTAGACACAGGCATGTTTACTTAGTATTATATGATTAGTTCATTTGGAGACCTGTAGTTTCCTCATGTTAATATCAGAAGTTTATATAATGTATGAGGGATAAGCTAACTGTACACCTATTATGCTACTTTAATATTTCAAAAATGGTGGAATCAAATTTTGACATATAATATCAACAATTAGCAGTAAAGAGAAAATCAATCCTACCTGATTTTAGGTTTCAGACTTTGATATTAGGAAAAATATTTTCAGATGATAACATTGCATAAAACACTAACTGAAATATAAAAGTGCATGAAAATATATCACAATCATTAATGGCAATATTATCAAAAGTTAACAGCATATTTTATTTTCTCTTTTCCACTATTTTGCTATATTGGCTTCTATAAGAACAATTAAGGAGGATGTAATAAAACACAATTTAAGTTTGTCTTTAAAATCTTGTTATCCCTCTCTCCCTCTCTCCCTCTTTTGACTACACAACAGTAGGTTGTTTCTGATTCTTCTCCTTAGGTATGTATTCTGTTCCTTCAGACTTTGCAGGTGCCCATGTCCTGCTGCTGCGCCAAATGCTTCACCTTACTAAGAGTTTTTACCTGGTCAGGTGTCATGGCTGCCCAGCTGAAGGATGAACACTAAATTGGACAGGGAGATGTGTACAACATGGTTTTCACCCTCCAAGTCAGAGGTGTTACATATATGATGACATCAGGGAACTAGCAATAGTGACTAGGCAGTTTCTCTGCTTTAGCAAACTTGGATCTTGCTCTGTAACTGGTCAGATGGACCACCTGCTGCTATGCCTAATAACTGCAGCTCAGTTATCTACGTCTTTTCTCACCTTTTTACCAGGAAGGAAGCATTGTCTTTGATTGTCCATCAGGCCTAATCCTTTCTCAGCATGATACTTGTTAGCATAATTGCAGAGAAAGATCAAAAAATGTACATTAGAAGTTGTTCCTTTTTTAAAATGTATACAATTTGAATGAAAAGTTACTGTGTGTATTTCACTAATCTAATAGTTA
Source organism: Sapajus apella (assembly GCF_009761245.1). Lineage (NCBI taxonomy): Eukaryota > Metazoa > Chordata > Mammalia > Primates > Cebidae > Sapajus > Sapajus apella. The sequence goes on along the minus strand of NW_022436944.1, from coordinate 21,032,235 downwards.
AGGTTTCTTCCATTATCATCTTTTTCAATCTTTATATTGTCATTATTTGTATGTAATTAGAAACCCTTCTCAACTCTAAGAAACTTTCATAATAATCTTTATTAATGATATCATCATCAAGAGAAGTTTTAGGTAAGATTTTAAAGGCTGTTATCTCCAGAAAAAATGAATTATGAACAATTTCAGTTATTTTTGAATCATCTTTAGTCATATTTGAATTGCTCATGACTTACTTAAAAATAGAATGAAAGAACTTAGTTCTGAGGTCTCTTTCCAACAGAATTATGAAGTCACTGAATGCCTGTTTATTCAAGAGAATAAACTGAGAGTGCCAAGTGTACTTGCCTGTAAAGTGAGGTGCCGCAAGCTCAAAAAATAAGACAAAATGGGCAGCAAATGTATGCTTGAACAAATAAAACTTCTATTTACTAGGGTAATTATATATTGAACTTTTAAAAAACAGGGAAAGCCTTAAAATTTTTTATAAATAGAAGGGGAAAAATTATAATTGATATCTTAGTTTAAAAAAATATAACTTTCAAGAGTTTAATGTCAATATTCAAGGTAAAACACAAATATTGAAGAAAAAGATTGTACAAATGGAGAATCAAAATATTATATGGTCATTTATCCATGTACTATTATTAATTTGTTAACTTACAGCATTTAGCTTTTGTCTTTCTGTACAAGGGAAATAACACAGTGTCAGAGAGGTAATTGAGGTTATCTGGGGCTTTGTTTGATCCAACTTGTAAGTACGAAAAAATAAATAATAAGGTTAATAAAAGGACTTTAAAAGCTGCAATTGGTGCCCAAGACACATCTTGACAAGTATAAAAATATAATTAAGATTCCTTGGATATTACTGAAGTGAGAAGTTCCTACTACCCTTTTTATATTTCAGTGAAAATGTAATGTACTTTGATAACATTAATTTTGCCAAGGTCTTGTTATTTTTTAATGTTATTGTTCAGCTCCTTATGTTTGAAGGTACTATTTTCAAAGTCCTAGTTCAAAACAGCTTTTGTTTGAAGCAGAGAATTCCTGGTGTAAACTTCTCTTGTTAGCTTTGCCCAGTGTTTATCATTAACATGGTGGCCATGTCATGAGGCAAAGTAAAAATTCTAAGAAGGTCTTAACCCCAAAAGAGAACACAGTTAACATTTGTTTTCTCCAAGCTAAGAACGTTTTATAAAAATTAAAATAGCCTTACAATTTAAGGTTAGATATCATGAGTTCTTCCTTTTCATTCATGATGGAAAATAACTGCAGATTGAGTGGTTTTTAGTTAACCCATTTCAGACATGCTTTATAATGTAGCTTTGATTTGGAATATTGGAGGATAAATTTACACAAAAAACAGAAACTCTGACTGAACTTGATACTGGTGGGTGAGGGGAGGTCCCCAAACTTGGTGGGACTTCAACCCCAGCCAGTATCCAAGCTCTTGACACCACAGTGAGAAGGATGAGTCAGAAAATAGTGAAAGTAGAGATTCATTGCAAAGTGAAAGTGCACACTCAAGAAAGGGTAGTGTGTGCCTAATCAAGAGAGTCGCACGAGGGAATTTGGGGCTGCTACCTTTACGAGTTTCTTTAACCAAGGTGTGGAATATTCATAAAGATTTTTGGGAAATGGTAGAGATTTCTCAGAACTGTGGTGCCATCCATTTTTATACCAAATATGAATGTTCTCAGACTGTCATGGTGTTGGTGGATGTGTAATTCAGTATGTTAATGAATATATAATGAGGTCCTAGGTGAAACATAGCTCAAATCCAGCACCATGTTGGGTCCAGTTGGTCTTAGCCAACTTGGCCCTCACCCTGGTTTCTGGAGTTTTATCAATTGTGTCTGGTTTATGCAGCTATTTGAACAGAGGGCTTTAGCTAGTCATGTGAAACTGTTGCCTAGGATTTTCTATTCTCCTGCAATCATGGTGTATTTTTCCTGTCTCAAATTCAAATGTGCCTTTCTTACTTTTCTGCTCAGTAAACTGTAGTCTAGGATGTTCTTTTGCTTAATTATTTTTAAGAGATTTGGTAAACCAGTTTCATTTCCCCCAAATACTTCTGAGAATTTTTGAAAGGCTTATACATGTCTCAGCTAAAATCCTGGCACTGGACCACTGACTGCTCAGCTGCATGTTATTCATTTCTTTCTTTAGGTGAGATCTTACAGGCAGCAACTGCATAGGTCCCCCCACATGGTGTCCTAAAGACCAAGATCTAATGTTTAAAACATTTTAAGTCTTAGATATAGCATAAAAGCATTCATAGGATAGAAAACAACAAATTGGACGCAAAATATTAAGTCATTTTTAACCCATATTTGTAATCATTTTGTAGTTTTTCTTATCAGAAATTAGAGACTCAGAGAGAAGAAAGAATATCCGTTTTCATCCAGGCTAAACCATCTTCAATATCTGTCTCACTACTACCTTGTATAAGATCTGCATGTATGAGATCCCATTAAATGTTGCAAAATTTATACAAATGGCCCTAAAAATATATAAATTTGCAGAGATAAATCCACATTTAAAAATAAAGATTTTCAAAACAAGACGTGATGTGTAGAAATGCCTCATAATGTGGCATAATTACCATAATGAGGAAATGGTAAATGGTCATAATTCAGACAAACTTTGATACTGTTATACAGAGTACTTTTCCTTGAAATCCTACAGTTCTGGCCATCTTCATTCCAGATTTTTTTTTTTTTTTTTTAACCATATCATAATCAAATGGTCCACTAGGTTAGATTTTCCAGGACAGAGTGTTTGACTAAAGAGTCAATAATTCTTAGCAATAGCTTACAAATTAGTTTGACCAAAGTCTCAAAGATCCCAAGGCCAATCATTAGGGCTCAATCTCAGGCTGTAATAGTGTTTTCTGCAGAACAGTGGCTTTGAGTATACAGATATTTTCATATTTAGAATCTATTGTTGAAAGTCCTGTTTGAAAGTAGGAGTAGTAGCTGCATTTCTCCTTTCATGACAAATTTGACACTCAGGAGATAATAGCCTTATGAGAATAAATAGTATTCTCCATTTTCTTTGGCTGTCTATACCCACATGAAATTAAATATATGAAGGATATTTCAAAACATTCTGGAAAAATAAAATATATATATTAAAAAAAATAAACTTTAGCCAGTATCAGTCTTTGACAACAAAGTTAACCATTTTAACTATACAGCATAAATGTAGTTACAAACAAAATGTATGTATAGGAAAATGTTTCTTGCATTGTACATACTTTCTCCAGTGATGCCCTAGGGACTCCTGTAAAATATGTCATTGGTTGAATTATAACTATAACTTTAATGCAAATGGTAAACTAGAGCATTTTTTAAAATAGGACACGTACACGTTGTATGGTCTTTCAATTGTACTGTTTCTTTTGTGTGTGTGTATGTCTATGAGTCTGTCTATGTAGTTTTAGGTAGTTATAGAGATTAGATATTGGACAAGTAACTAGAAACTAACCAGATTTTCTTTGTTATAAAAAAGAAAATGATTAATTTTAATTGGATTTTTAGTTGAACAGTAAAACTGGGTAATAATTTACCCTATTCGGGGAAAATATGTACTGTGCTTTTCAGACTAAAAGTATTCTTTCTTGAGTGACCCAGTGTTAGCCTTTACTGCAGAAATAGATTTGTTTTGGTAGACCCCTGTAGCCAGCCACCTGCAGAGAGAAAGGAATTCTGCTAGAGAGAATTCTTAATACAGTAGGTAAATATTCTTTCATTTGGTGAAGATTTCACATATGATATTCTCTTACATTCAGCATAATTATAAACTTTGTTTTAATATGCTTTCAGAATAAATAAAAAATTATAAAGTTAAAAAGATAATTGTATATCCTTATTGAAAAGGTTTAGCCTATTCGAATCTAACAAATCTTCTCTGAAATACCTGAGAATAAGGTGTAAATGACTAAGAAATGAAAATACAGCAGAATGTACCAGATGTTTTTTATGTGTTGACTATACATATATCTTTCTCTGTTAGCTTTTAGTCGCAGACAGAGTGCAGTGTACATAATTTTATTCACAATAGATTGCTATGCATCATATATTCACATATGAATATAATTTCTCTGAAGATTGAAACAGGAAGATAGGAAAAGACAATATGGTGTATATGCTGAATTCTATATACAAGTAAATGTGAATAATATAGTTAGATGCTCTCTTCAAGGGGCTTCTTATCATTATCTCACTGGGCCATGTAGGGATTAATTGGTTAAAGTTTGTAGGCTCTTTGAAGCTAGGAAACACTACGGAAGTGCTAAGCATTATCATGGTAACACGAGAGTGAGGCATAAGTGATTTTCAACTTCATCAGCTCTTTGAAATCTGTGTCTAGTCTGATTCACAGTTTTCTCTTACAGTGTTTTATGGATTGCAATGTTCTTATCAGATTTGAAGATGAAATGTGTTCTATTGAAATCATACTAATCTGCACAATCTTTTTTCTATATATTAGTAAAGTGATGTTTCTCAAAATAGAAAACTCGAGATGTTATTTCAAAGGTAATTTAATAAAGTAGAATTTTCACATTAATTATAACTCGTCTATTATCATTTGATTGACTAAGCTGTAGCTCTCTTAATTAGTGCAACTAAAGTCTAGTCTAGTTAATTTGCATAAAGGTATTTATTCCCATCTTTTATAGTTTAAAAGACAGGAGACTATTCACTGATTCCATAAAGCTTATATAGATTTTATTAGCATGTTTCAATCATTTATCACTACAATAATGTCAATTCTAAAATGTAATTTTTATTTTTTGTAATTTCTTGGAATTACAGTGGGGACAGAGAAATTTAAAAGCAATTACTTCACAAAGCGATTCAAAGTTAAAGTAGCTGTTGTTCATTATAAAGTTATTTTGTTTCTGAATAAAATTTTTAAAAGTTATAAATACAAAACAACCTAATAAATACCAATTTAACCTCACTTAGAAATAACAGCTAATAATGCATATCTTGTCCTATTTATGCTACATTTTGTTACAACTGGGATACACCCCCTCAGGATCATTTCCTTTTCTCCATTTCCAGAGGTGCCATTATCATGAACCTGATATTACCTTTATATTTTCATAAATTTATCAAATACATATTTCTAAATAATACTATTTTGTGATTTTCCTCTTAACATTCTTGTTGTGAGCAACCCTTATTGATAGCATAGATCTCAGTCTACTGAATTCCATCATGTTCTTAATGTGTTTATCAAAATGCTACAGTAAAAATCTTTCTCTATGTCTCCAGGTGCACGTGTGAGAGTTTCAGATGAATATACTAGAAGAATGGCTGGACTGCAGTGTATATACGGTTTCACTTTGAGGGGACCAAATATCATTATTTGCTCCCAGGAGTACCACTTTATTTCTATTGTTCATTCGTCCTAATTGGCTTAATACGTGTCCTGTATTTTTCATTTTTAATGAACCATTATTATAAGTTACATTGATTAAATCCAGAATGGGTTTGTTAAATGTTCATTTTGTTTAATACTTACAGCTATTGTCATGGCTCTACCAGTATGTGAGCAAAATGAAATATTAACAGAATTGACTTCAATAGGGGGTTAAGTCTGAAAATTAACTTTTTCTTCCTGACCTATTTCACACTAAACATAGATAATGCTTCTCTTTCCAGGACAGCATGCAGAGTACTTGATAATAAACCAACATGCACTGAATCAGTGGTGGCTAAGGATGGCTAACTTTTTCCAATCTTGTATGGTGATGGAGGAAGTAGTTGACATACTTTCTGATGTGGTCCACTAACATGAAACTGCCAGACCATCATATGGTGGGTTTGGGAAAAATGAAAGAAGTAATAGGCTAGATATATGTAAATGATGTGCTGTAAATAGACCCTGAAGATGCAGAGAGGAGTTAATTACTCTGGCTACAGTGGTTTTGTCATCTCTCATATACCTACAACTGTTTATTTGTAAGTTGCTTGGTAATGACTACGTTTTAAAAAATAATCTGTTTCAGCAGCAATGACCTAAAATATGCAAGTACATATTTAGTTAAAACTTACTGAATTTTCCTTTCAATCCAATCATGAATTGAAAAATGCCAATAAATATATTGTACAATCATAAAACTTGTACAGTGTGTTTGTTGTAATTTTCAATTCAATCCAGGATTGGGACCACAAGGCTAAAAATGATATCCTGAAATCCAGAAGATAGAAAGCTGAGGGGGAAAAACTGCTGTTATTTCAATAGTGAATACTTAGCTACTTTAAGAAAACTATGCCTGAAGATGACATTTTCACAGATTTAATATGTGAACTTGGATAAAGTAAGCATATAACACTGAGAAGCATGGCTTTGTATTTAAATTACTGTTTTTAAAATAAATTGTGTGCATTTTAATTAATCTAATTTTTTCTGCATTTATGAAATATATGCATCAATAATTGTTAGTGTGTTAGCTCCATTAGCAACAGAAGAAATTTTTTATTTATTTTATTTTATTTTTATAGTTACACTTTAAATTCTGGGGTACACGTGCAGAATGTGAAAGTTGGCTACATAGGTATACATATGCCATTTTGGTTTGCTGCATCCATCCCCCTGTCATCTACATTAGGTATTCCTCCTAATGTTATCCTTCCCCAATGCCCCCACTCCCTGCTATCCCTCCCCTAGCCCCCACAACTCCCAACAGGCCCCAATGTGTGATGTTCCCCTCCATGTGTCCATGTGTTTTCATTGTTCAACACCCACTTTTGAGTGCAAACATGCAGCGTTTGGTTTTCTGTTCTTGTGTCAGTTTGCTGAGAATGATGGTTTCCACTTCATTCATATCCCTGAAAAGGACATGAACTCATCCTTTTTTATGGCTGCACAGTATTTCATGGTGTATATATGTGCTACTTTTTCTTTATCTGATCTATCACTTATGGGCATTTGGGTTGGTTCCAGGTCTTTGCTATTGTAAACAGTGCTGCAATGAACATTCGTGTGCACGTGTCCTTATAGTAGAACGATTTGTAATCCTTTGGATTTATACCCAGTAATGGGATTGCTGGGTCAAATGGAATTTCTATTTCTAGGTCCTTGAGGAATCGCCACACTGTCTTCCACAATGGTTGAACTAATTTACACTCCCACCAACAGTGCAAAAGTGTTCCTATTTCTCCACATCCTCTCCAGCATCTGTTGTCTCCGGATTTTTTAATGATCGCCATTCCAACTGGCCTGAGATGATGGTATCTCAATGTAGTTTTGATTTGCATTTCTCTGATGACCAGTGATGATGAGCATTTTTTCATATGTTTGCTGGACTCATGTATGTCTTCTTTTGTAAAGTGTCTGTTCATATCCTTTGCCCAATTTTGAATGGGCTTGTTAGTTTTTTTCTTGTAAATCTGTTTTAGTTCTTTGTAAATTCTGGAGATCAGCCCTTTGTCAGATGGGTAAACTGCAAAAATTTTCTCCCATTCTGTTGGTTGCCGATTCACTCTAATGACTGTTTCTTTTGCTGTGCAGAAGCTGTGGAGTTTGATTAGGTCCCATTTGTCTATTTTGGCTTTTGTTGTCAATGCTTTTGGTGTTTTGGTCATGAAGTCCTTGCCTACACCTATGTCCTGAATGGTTTTGCCTAGATTTTATTCTAGGGTTTTTATGGTGTTAGGTCTTATGTTTTAGTCTTTAATCCATCTGGAGTTAATGTTAGTGTAAGGTGTCAGGAAGGGGTCCAGTTTCTGCTTTCTGCACATGGCTAGCCAGCTTTATTGAACAGGGAATCCTTTCCCCATTGCTTGCTAATTTTAATTTTCAAATGATAAATATAAAGAAGTTATTTTTCTGTTTTGCTTCAAGGTAAGTAATTTTGGTTTTACATTTTTGAAGGCTTTTCTTTTCTTTTTTTTTGAGACAGAGTCTCATTCTGTTGCCCAGGCTGGAGTGCAGTGGTGTCATCTCAGACTGTAGTTTATGCACACATCTATGTCTTTAGTTCATGAACAGCCTGGTCAAGATGTTGAAACCCCAGGGTTTCTACTAACCTCGTGATCCACCTGTCTCAGCCTCCCAAAAGGCTGGGATTACAAAGTGTGAGCCACCGCGCCAGGCTGAAGGATTATATTTTCAAAAACGGTTTGAAGAAAACTATTTTATAGGCCCATCAATATAGTAAAACCTATTTGTGAGTAAATAATATATTAAATATGAAATAATTTTATGTATTTTAGTACTTTTTTATTCTAAAATTGTTTCAGTTTTAACAATGAAGTTTTTTAGTCACCCTAACTTTACTAAATATTGTCAAATCAAGTATTTCTGTGGATTGATGGAACAAACTTACTCTTCCTTACATCTGTGACTGCACTTGGCATTATTATTTTAATAGTAGTCAAGTTAATGAATGAAATTTGGAACTTCATGTGGTTTTGATTTATATCCTCTGATTACTAATGAGCTCCAGCATCTAGTCATGTTTTATTGGTCATTTGACTTTCCTCTTTTCTGAAATTGATCCAACTATTAACCTGTCCTGCTTTCTTCTACTGGGTTAGATTGTCTATATTTATTGTTGCATATTTGTAAGAGTTATTTATTTTTTATTTTTTTTGGACATTGATACTTTTATATATTTTTTTAGTAGTGTTTTTCTGGAGTTTTAAAAATCCCAGGATAATTTTTAGAACTTATGATATGAAGATTTTCAACAAGCCAACACAGAAATTATTTGGTGGCTATAATGCTAACTTCAAATTAATGAAAAAATTTTGCCATTTTAGAAAACGTACTTAAAAGGTATTTATTGAAAGTGCTAAAGTGCTCAATTCTATCCTTTTAATAAGTGTCGCATTTAAATAGTCATTTTAACAAAATCCTTTACCCTTACAGTAAGAACCAATTATTAAATGTTTTAAATTACCTAGCTCCTGGATGGTTTACCGAATATTTCACAATTCTCATTTTGGTAATAATCACTTAGCATACTTAATAAACTACTAGTTCTCCAGGTTTCATTTCAGATTACTGAACCAGGATTTTGAAGGAAAATACCTAGAAATATTTGAAATTTTTTTAAGAATAACATTCTTATTTGGTGATGTTTGGACAACTCTGCTTTGACACATAGGAGAAAGTAAAAAACAAAAACCGAAACACGAAAAAACAATGAAAAGCAATTAAGGAGTCAGGAAAAAACATCTTATCTTTTCCTTACCCCCTCCTTCTCAAATCATCTGCCTTTATTTTCTTTTTCATTCTTGGTAAATACTACTCCAACTATTTAGCATTTCACAGGCATAAGAAACCTGTTAGATAGCAATTTAGCAAAAAGGAAGAAACCTATTTCTAAACATTTTCTTTAGGACCATAACATTTCTAAAGACACACTTGTGTGTCAGTTAATGTTATATCTTGCTATAAAATAACAGTATTTAACAAAAATATTTTGCCACTGTGGCAAATTACCTCCTGTAAATGTTCCACTGCAACTAAGATTATATTGAAAATTTGGAGACTGACATTTTGAATTTCACATATTCATGGAAGATTGGAAAGCATCTTCAGATGTCAGAGGCTATAATAAGAAGAGTTATTACTCTTATTAACTTCCAAATTGTTTTGTGTTAAAGCAGATGTGCAGGCATTGGACAAAAAGGTAGGCCACTGAAGCATAACTGTGGTTAAAGTTGAAAAAGATTTGGTTGAAACTGCACATGGTAATATCTTCCCAGAAAATTTAAACCTTGGCGCAGCTGGGAGATGTTCACAAAAAGGATATTTCTGATTCTATGATTCTCTAGCAGGTTCTCCAAGGGAGATAGTACAATATTGTGGGAAGAGGCAGTTTTGTAATCTGACATCAGACTTTAAGAGAACTGTTTTGAGACCCAAATTTCAACTGTATGAAGTGGGTTCTAAAATATCAACTACCTGAGAGTGTAGTTATAAATGTCATATAATGACAATTGATTCTATTTGCCTTGTACTTTGCCCTAAAACAAAGTCATCATTTAACTTATTTAGTAGTTTCATGTGGTTTCTTTTTGGT
>NW_022436944.1:21013819-21017190 GCF_009761245.1 Sapajus apella | reverse complement strand
TCTAAGTCTCTCTATATTATACTATATATAATATATATTATATATATTGAGAGAGACTTAGAAAATAAATATGTGTATATATACACTATATATGTAGTGTGTGTATATATATATATATATATATAAAACGTATATTTGAGATGGACTCTTACTGTTGTCCAGGCTGGAGTGCAGTCACCATGTGATCTTGGCTCACTGCAACCTCCATCTCCTGGATTCAAGCAATTCTTCTGCCTCAGCCTCCCCAGTAGCTGGTACTACAGGTGCCCGCCACCATGCCTGATTAATTCTGTATTTTTAGTAGAGATGGGTTTTCATCATGTTGTCTGGGCTGGTCTAGAATTCCTGACCTCAAGTGATCTTCCTATCTCACCCTCCCAAAGTACTGGCGTTACAGGCGTGAGTCACTGTGCCTGGCCTAAGTCTATACAATTCTTGGGAAGGACGCACAGCCTGTGAAGAGTTGAATGTGAAGCATAAAGAGTCATTGAGAACAGGCTGCCTCAAGGATCATCCACTACATTTCTAGCTTGAAGTAAAGGGTATTTGGTGCTGTGAACTCCTGAAGTAGTAAAACACTTCAGGAGGAAACACGTTTTGAGGATGAAATAAAGGTTTGGTTTTGATATGTGGTGAAGTAAAGCAGGCAGACGGATATGCCAAGTCTGAAGGTCAGAGCAAAGATCTGGCCTGGAGATAGAAATTTGTTAATGGTCAGCATAAAAAGGGTGTTTAAGCCCCCTCCCCCTCCCCCAAAAAACATGGTGGCTCACACCTGTGATCCCAGCACTTTGGGAAGCCGAGGCAGGTGGATCACAAAGTCAAGAGATGGAGACCATCCTGACCAACATGGTGAAACCCCCTCTCTACTAAAAGTACAAAAATTAACTGGGCATGGTGGCATGCACCTGTAGATGCAGGTATTCAGGAGGCTGAGGCCGGAGAATCACTGCACCCAGGAGGCGGAGGTTACAGCATGCTGAGAGGGCCTGCTGCACTCCAGCCTAGAGACAGAGCGAGACTCTGTTTCAAAAAAAAAAAAAAAAAAAAAGCACAGAGGATCCATAACTGAGATCTGAACAATTTCAACACCTGGAGATGTAGTAAAAGAGCCAATAAAATACATGCCAAGTTCATATTAAAATTAATGGGAAAAGACAAACTACTCAGTGAGAGATATTCAGACAACTAGCTATTAGCTAGCTAATTTTTGGGGAAAAACATTATAAGGAATTCTTGGTCAGGTATCCAAACATAAAAAATAAAAAAAAAAATCACTCACATGCTAGAAGTAAATATATGAAATTAGATTATTTTTAATGGCAATATTATATAGACACAAACAAAATAATTACTCCAAAATAAATTAATAGACAATATGTTTTCTATCACTGTCTTGCTTGTCTTCTCAATTTATTCCTGTGTCACTTTAACTCACTATATAATGACTCCTCTTAATCCAATTATTTTTAATTTAACACTCCATTTGTTTTTAATAAGTGCAATATTACATTTCTCAATAGAGGAGAAATGTAGAATTTGGCCTGTTCTATTTGAAACACCTTTGCTTTTCAGAGTTGGGCTTCTGGAATGTGGTTACTTTAAGTATTCTCATCAGGCCTTTATTTTTCAGATTTCTGTGATTGCTTCTCCAAAATGACCAGTGTCTGAAGGTGATGACTGTAATAAAATTAAAATTATGCAGGCTTTTAAGAAAATTATGTGTAAGTAAATTTGAAGCTCTAAATTTGAGGTCTATTTTAAACATGCTTTCATCTGAATTCTCTATTCACTTTTCCCAGAACTGCAATCTTTTTTTACTTCAGACCAGATATTACAATTAAGAATATTGTAATATTGAGACTCTTATCTGAACAAATAGAGACTGCAGGAAAACTTTCAATAGTTAAAAGCATTTGCTGATGTCTCAATATGAAATTTTGTCAGAGCAAAATTGTGACACAGAAAGTATGAATGTCTTTTATACACTTTCTTCCTTCCAGATGTCTCCTTTCCTTTCCCTGGTACCTAGTGTCTTTAGCTCAGGCAACTGAAATAATTTTTTAAATGTTAATTTACTGATAACATTATATGATACACTTTCCTGAGGATAGATTCTATTGAAGAGTATTCCAATGCACTTGCCAGCACTAAAACCAAGGGAAAAAAATCACTTGTGGAAGAATCCCAAAGTTCTCTGACAATATTTCAGAAGAGATATTTTTAGGGTGGCATTCTTAGATTCATTCTACATTTTAACTAGCATTTTAAAATTGTAAATGTATAGAGGAAATGAAAGAAAAAAAAAAACTAGAGAATACCAAATAGTACTTGAGCCCAGATTTCTAACTCTCCCTTCTGAAGTTGTCCCTAATCCAAGTTTGTTTAATTTCTTAGAAATATATATATTAAAATAAATGTTTTTAAGTTAAAAATGAGTGTATACTCTATATGCCATTCTGTACCTAACTTATATCTTCTAATAATACTTTAATCAACAAAGGGCACCTTTGTTCTCCTTAATAACATGAATGGACTATTCTCTATATTTACCATTTTGTAGATGTACAATACTTTATTTAAAAGTTCCTTCTTTCATGATAAACAATTATGTCATTTCAAGGCTTTTGCTATAACAAACAATAACAAAGTAAAATCTTGTACAGACATCTTTGTATACATGTGTGAGTATATTTGAATGCTTTAATTTTTATTTTCTTTGATGTATGGATTCATAAAATTCCTGAGAACTGCTTTATGGGCTTTTTAATTTTTCAAATAAATGAGCACTTAAATCATTTGCAATTGACTTCCAACCTAATTGCTTGAGGTCAAAGAACTTGTGGTATTTAAGATGCTGATTATTTGACATTTGTTAAGACTTGCTTACATACTAGTATGTGACCAAATGTAAAATAGTAATAGTAAAGTTTTATTTGTGGTTGAGAAAAGTATTCTTTCCCAAATTATTGTATTTGGAAGTTGATATATACCAATTAGAATAAGTTTGTTTATTTAATTTTTCAAAACTTGTTTTTTAATGATTTTTATTACCTTGACATCAATCTTCAAGAAATTTTTATGGAAATAATCCATTTTTGGGTTGTATTAATCTGGATTCTACAGAGTAGGAGAAACAATATTATGTATGTACATGTGTATATATGTATATGCATGTATATCTGTGCACACATATACACAAGGCTTCACTGTTGTATACGTGTGTGTGTATATATGTGTGTATGTATATATATACATACACACATATATACATACACACACACACACATACAGAAAGAAAGAAAGAAAAAGAAGAAAAGAAAGAAAGAAAGAAAGAAAAGAAAGAAAGAAAAAAAGAAAGAAAGAAAGAA